>NC_040017.1:642641-942641 GCF_000972845.2 Larimichthys crocea | reverse complement strand
CAACACAACCTGGTGTATCTCGGCTGAGAGCAGTTCCAGCTGAGGAACAACGATGCTTTTTATGTCTGTTTACTCGCATCACATCATTTCACCATATGTATTTTTATTTTGCCCCTGTCTTTGGTGCTGAGAGTTTATTGCCATCATGTCACTTACTGTCTATCAGAGAACATTTCCAAGGAAAGAGATAGTGGACACACGTGAGCTTAGAGCAGGAAATGTCATGTTAATCAGCCATGGAGAACATGTTCGCAGCATTTCCACTTTGTACGTACGACTTACAACGCTGTCTACATTCTTCATCAACATTTCATCAGTATAAGCGGATCGTTGTTGGAATAAACCTTTTCTTCTAGGACATGTAATTGGACACAAAACTTCCAACCAAATGCACTCGCAAAAGAATTAGCTGCTCTTTATGATTACATTGAGAATTTTTTGCATTTGATTGATTGCAGTCGAGTTTAGAACGATGTTGACTGATCTGGGTGTTTGCAGCTCAGTGCCGGTGTCTTTTGGTTAGAAACTGTCATTAGCTGATATTTAAATCCAGCATCCACATTTCCATACCACAAAAATGACGAGTTCACTCGAGTTCAAAATGGATGCTTTGTCTGGCAAAAGTAACAGTCATAAATTGAAAGCGTTGGTGTGGCATCTGTTTGGGTGAACAGAGTATAGGCAGACCAGAGCCAACTTTCATATACAAGTAGACAACTTCTGAATTGTGTTGCTCATAAATTCTAAATGTTGGCAAATCCAGGGTATTCACAGGTGCTTTAATCGTGTGGTTCCCAAACCCAGGGCTGTGAACTGGAACTAGGTTATGAAACATTCAACTAACAGGTCTTCAGGAAACTATTAGAGTTGGCAAATAATCCGATAAAAGATAATTATGTAAAGTGGCTGTTCAAGTTTTTTTGTGTTGTTATTACCTTGAAGTGGAGTCTGTGCGTCCCCTCTCAAGTTCTGTCTATACATGAGGTAATTGGTCTGTCATCCCCACTTACCTACTCCACCTGTGAGTGCTTTTGCAAATGGCAACAAAAAAAAAAGAAATCGGGACATTGTTATTGAACACTGTTGCTGTTTTTCTTATTTTTAATGTTTCAAAATGTTTTTCTTGTGTTGTGCATCCCAGTTGGTCATTCAATCAGTCATTCAGTCCGTTATTTTGATATACTGTGTCTGGTTGATGAATCAGACTTCAAACTTGCCTTTGCCAGAACACAGACCAGAAGTGGAGTTACTGGATGGTTTCTCTTCGTTGCCTTTAAACTGACTGACAGAACAGGTCAGAAGTACAATATGTATCCTATCAACTGTCAAAGGTTGTGTTTGATTAAGGATATGATGTTTGTAAGTTCTTACATGGCGTTAACTGTAAATTAAATTTCAGGTAGCATTAAAATGTCTTAAAAAATCCCATGTTTAGCTTTGTGAAATCTATGCCTGTCTTGCTGTTGGATTGCTGTAGGATTGTATGAATCTAAGCCGACGATCTATGACTCACAGTATGACAACTCATAGAGTAAAACTTGTCAGTGGTTTAGGCTAAATATCCTGTATTCATGGTGCAAACAGTGTTTGTTTTGCATTTTGCTGTACCGAGCAGTGGGTGTGTTAGGTATAGTTTAGTTGATTGATGACTTAAGGGTGCTGGAGACCACCCACACCCGCTGGGTCAAAACCAGCTCTGTTTGTTGGATCCCAGCTCAAAGAAACTGGGAGTACTGGTAATAATAATAATAAAATAATAATAATAGTAATAATCATAAAAGTAAAAAGCACAGACAGCTGGCTCTCTCAACGCTCGACTCAAGACAAATATTTACAGTCTTATCAGCACCGAAAGATTGAGAGTATTTCTGTGTGTGTGTGTGTGTGTGTGTGTGTGTGTGTGTGTGTGTGTGTGTGTGTGTGTGTGTGCATACGTGTGAGTTTGATTAATTCCAGCAGTTTCTTATATATTTTTGTAGAGTATGCATGTGTGTGTCTGTTGATGGATATGAATGCATGTGTTTGGAGCACATGCACATACACACACACAGTGTACAGTATATGTGCGTGTGGCTGGATGCATACATTTATGCATTAACTACCCATTGCATTTATTTATATTTGAGATATGTGCATATGTGTGTCTGTGTGTGTGTGTGTGTGTGTGTGTGTGCACTTAATGTATATGCAAGTGTGTCAGTGCATGTGTGGGCCTGTATTTTATTAGCTGTACCCTTCACATACATGTGTTAGCAGGATATGCATGCAGAGTCTATACTAGTGTGTGTATGTACAAGTGTTTGCAATTATTTGTGTGTATGCATGTGTGGATGGATATGTGTGTCTGTCAACTACCTAATATCTACATGCCGTTGAATATATATATTAAGTGAGTGTGTGTGTGTGTGTGTGTGTGTGTGTGTGTGTGTGTGTGTGTGTGTGTGTGTGTGTGTGTGTGTGTGTTATTTATGAGCTAGCAGGCGGTGGTCCAAACAGGCACCCTGACTTAATAATTGGTCATTTGCTGTTGGAGCCTTGACTGTAGGCTTCTGGCTTGGTGACATACTGTATGTAGGCTTTGGGAGGGTTCCACTCCACTTCTGATGTTATCACTTCAGAGAAAACATTAGCTCTGTGGCCATATTCTGCTGTGTGTGTGTGTGTGTGTGTGTGTGTGTGTGTGTGTGTGTGTGTGTGTGTGTGTGTGTGTGTGTGTATAAAGACTAAGTTTGAAGTAGAAAATATCTGTTGATATAATTTCTTGGTGTAGATTGAGGGTTTCCTCTCCAGCACAGAGCTGTGCGCATACGCATGCACGTGTAGTTGTGAACACATGTGAACATGTTGGTTTAGCACTTGGTGCAAAGGTAAAGCTTAAAGAGACGGCACAATGTTGCTTATCACTCTCACCCCATTTACTAATCAATATTACACTAGACAGCATTGTGCTTTAATAGCATGCTATTTTTCCATTTGGACCAAGTGTTCCTTTTCCATTTGATGAATGTGCACTGTATATTACCATAACCTATCAAATATAATGCTTTATTGTTTTAATGCCACTGGCAACTGCTAAGAGCCTATAATCTACTGTATGCATCTGACCGGTGTTGGGCTCCTGACTGGAAAAATGCAATACATTACTCATTACTGTTACTCATTTCTAAAGCACCATAATTGCTTTAGTTATTAGTCCCTGTGGGCAGTAATTGGTTCATCTACTCATTATTTTTCTGTTGAATGTCCAGATTTTGGGCTTGTCTTCAAAACAACCTGGAGTATTTTTCTGGATATGCTCCAAGTCTGTGTGACTGTGTAACTTTCACTTAAAATGATTTTAACCCCAGAAGGTCAATGTTATGACCATGTCTAGTAATAAGGATCCTCCCATGTAGAAACACTCCTATTTTTTAAAAAAGTCTTCTTTGCATTTATGAGAATAGACTTTTCTGCTGGCATGACGGAGACTTTTAGGTGATTTCCATGGTTTGTTTCTGGTGTTACTATCTTGCATTGATATTGAGGTGTGAAAGGTACAGCCTCATACCTCAAGGGGCCTCACAGTCCAGTTATTCTGCATTCAACATACAGTACATAATGAGCGTCATGCTGTTTTGTAACGCTGTGCTTGGTGTGGGTAATGCTGTTTAAGTTGTGCGTCATGTGTGTGCATAATGCTGTTGTAAGGCCCCTATAGCGCAGTCACAGCAGATATGATTAGAAATATAAAAATAGAAATTGGCATGCATCTATTTGTACCTTTTTGTTTTAATGTTACTGCAAGTATAAGTGTATTTGTATGAAATGATGCCATACGGTTGAGCTAAAATGTGCATTGTGCAATGATTCAAGTTCATGTATAGCAATAATCAAGGTCTTGCACACCAAGTTAGCCTCAACTTAACAATAGGTGGGATGCAAAATGTTAAAGTCCTCTGCTTTGTTCTTCCAACCATCCACACTGCTACACAAATATTAACGGCGAACATACAGAACAATGTATGACACATACCAATGATCTCCCAATGCGAAGCAGTGCATAATATTTCATAAACACATGGGATAGATTGAAGTATATCAGTTAGGCCATGGCTACTTACCAGAAAAATCTCGTCATTTTGTATTTTGGGGGAATACACACTTTCAATCTAGACTTTACATTGGCAACAACTTTCTTTGACATTAAGATTAGTCTACTCCTTCAACTCCTTCAAATAGCAAAACCCAATAGTCTTAGAGCTTTGACTAATTTGCCCCTATTGACTAATTTAGACCAGTGTTGACACCACTACATCAGACAATATAATGTACACCCCTCAGACAGTTTTCTTTCTGCTATTCTCTCTGGTCATGGTGCAAATACATATCCTGTATATTCTTGTCACAGTTAAAAGGAATAATCTTACATATGTTCTTTAGAGATTATCCAACACATTCAAGGGAAAAGATGGAAGTCACTAACAGAAGTAAAAGGTGAAGTGTTAGGTTGAGGTAAAGTAGGACATCATCACAAAATAATTCCTGGAATGCACTGAACATCCCAGATTGATGAGATATATCAATGTAACAACAGGATTCATCTCTGCACCAATGTACTGTATGTTAGTAACACATAGGATGTAGATCAGAATAAGTCTGTTTGTTCTACATGATGCTCAGAGCTGAGAAGCCATTAGCCTTGTTCAAAGTATGATAGCTAAACTTTAACTATGCATAGTGTTGTTTTATCAAATTAAATATTTTATGTCTGACTGAGCAGATGCAGTCTGATCGTGGATAACATGACCATTCAAACAATCTGCAGTATACTGCAAATCATTGTGAGATTATACTATAACATGGTGTCAATGTTCATCTCTTGTCACTTCACAATATAGTAGCTGATTCTTGTCCATGAGTGCTCTTGAAGCTTGAAGACATGGAAACAAGCTGCAAGGAGAAAAAAAACATGAAATGTTTTCTCTTAAATAAAAATGAATAGCCTCTTTAAGTTTTGCTATTATATAAATCACTCCATAGAAAACCTCATTAATTGGTCTATTAAGGAAACATGAAAACTAGACTGCACGCCTGTTCAGACAGCTGTGTGATTTAATGGTTGTACAATACATCCTGTATTTGAATTGGCTGCGTACTCCATTCACACAAAGCCAGGCTATTATCCTGCCGACTGACTGGTTTCTTTGCTATTCAGCCTTGTTTTAGTAGACTGATACCCATCATAAGAGCAACAACACAGGGACGGATGGTGGGGTGGGGGTGGTGTACAGACTTGGAGGTCCTTCTTTTCCTATCAATCAGTGCAGACGTCTGCTGGCTTCAGTTCTACAAATATAAACGTAACCACACACACCACTAGGAGTAGCATGCATGCAAGACTTAAACTTGTGTGGGTCCTTGAAGTGTCATGTTGGCTGGCTAGAAGACTCGTGCTGCAGTATAAGCATGCCAACAGTTGACATGATAAGAGAAGTGTTACTACCATAAACCATATTTGGTCAAACCTTATTTGGGTTGCCTGTTGTTCAAATGTAGTTCTCTGTCCAGTGTCTATAATGTATGACGCGTTCCTGCATGTAAAAGCCACAATCCCAATGTGAATGCCACAACACAAATGCAAAAGCCAGAAGTGAGGAAGTGGTAACTGGTTCTCAACCATTTTGGGGATATTGCTTCCTTTCCATTATCCAGGTCCCTTGTGGCTTTTGAATTCATGTTTAGGCTTTAGCAAACGATTCAACACCTCTCAACCACCGTGATTATGTGCCAACAAGTAGTCTTGAATTTTGAGTAGGGCATTGTATGTTTAGAATTGGTTACTTCAAATACTGATATCTCAGTTTTTGTACATAATATTTGCTTTTACATCATCCATAAGCTAAGGTATGAATATACAAACATACATGCAATGTGGTCTAGATTTTGATGTATGCTACATTCCAGCCTTACCTCGCTTCAAAATGCATCTTAGTACTGCTAATTTGCTTTGCAACATATATTTTAGATGAAAAGTAATTCCTGCCCTGATGTTATGTTAATATTTGTGTGACATTCCTGTACTGCAAGGCAGTTCAGAAAAGTTCAGAAAAGGTCATGGTGGATGTTTGGAAAAACAAAGAAAAGGACTTTATCACTGGTGATTTCCACAACCTGCATCCCACCTATTGTTAGATTTAGGTTGGCAGAACACGTCACAGTACACAAATCAATATTTACTTTTTCAGATTTTGCGTCTTTGAGTTGGCTAAACATACTAACAAACTATAAAAACATTAATCATGCTTCAGTTGCCAAGAGCAGCTATTGTAGGCAAGCAAATAACAATGAATATGAAGGATGGCCTTCAGAGCAGGTCTGGGCCTGTGGATCTGAGAAGATCCAACTGTGAGACAGCTTTGATCATACTGGACAAGTTGTATTTTAGCAACTCTCTTGGCAAGGAGGATGGGTTATATGTCTCACGGCTAGGCAGAGGGGACAAGACTACTAATGTTACATTTGGTAAGACACAAGACAATTTATTTATGCAATCAGCCGTGACATTGTGCCGATTGGGTAGTACATTTGCTGGTCTTTTGGGCCCAAATTTCTGAACTCATGAAGACCAAAAATCTCACATAGGTGTTCACTTGGATTAGGATCTGGTGACTGAAGGTCACAGCATGTGATTCTCAAATATCCTTTTCTCATTTATCCAATTTATACAAGTTTTTCCTTGAATATGTCACCCGTGTGTACATGTGCGTAGTCTAGTTTTTGACATATCATAAATGCTGATGTCACTTGTGCCCCTCCCTACACAGACATACTTACACAGGGTTTATATGAACTTGGCTTACAGCTCCATCATAAGGTCATTGACCTGCTGTGTCTGTTTAACAGTGACTGCTAGACATGAATTTACAGGACATCAAATGAGAAAAGCTGGCGCGTGGAAGACAAGGAAAAGACATCGGAGAGCTGGATGTGTCTGCTTTTGGTTTCCTCAAGCGAACTCAACGTAATGGTTTAGGTTTTCAACATGCCAGTCTGATTTGTCATGAACCCCAAGTCCTTTCATTCTGTCCAGAAAGCTGGCTGGATATATAATGAATCAGACATGTCTTCTCAAAAAGTGAGTACAACATCCATTGAAGTCATCCACTGTCTAACATTTCAGTTGGCGTAAATATGGCCAGTCTTTAGCTACCGGCTTTCTTGCAGCTTCCAGCTGTATGTATATTGTACATAACATAATTGGGACTATGATCTCAATAGCCGGCCTAATGTACGGACTGAAGTACTCATGCAATGGACCACACACACACACACACACATGCACACACCATTTGGATACTTGACTAACTCAAAACTATTAGTTAATCATTTTGTGACATGCCCAGAGGGCCATGTTGTCCCCTCGCTTTAACCAAAGAGAGTGAAGAAAGCGAGAGAGAGCAAATGAGTGCACTCTCTCCCTGAAAGCTACTCAGCGCTGCCGTGACAGACAGAAAGAACAAACGCGGGGAGGAAGAGAGATGGGGGGGGGGGACGAGTGAAAGAACAGAAAAGGGAATGCAAGGCTGGCTGAGGCCAGAGAGTATGGTGCTGAGAGAAGAGACAGCGAGTGTGAAAGCAGAGTGTGGTCATTATATCTGCCCTTCAGCAACGCCACCCCCACCCCCACCCCAACCTCTCTCCCTCTCTCTTTCTCTCTCCACGTTGCCAGGCGAGACTTTGAGTATAATGTGTGGCGACAGTGTGAGACGATGAAAAATAATTCCTGTATTCAGAGCTGCCACCGCTCGCCCCTCCTCCTCTTCATCATCCTCCTCCTCCTCCTCCTCATCCTCTCTCTCAACTCCACTGACAAGTCAGGCCTGGATATCATTGTATCATTTATCCAAGCTTCGCCTCTGCCACTCTGCCACATTTGCCCAGAGGGAAGTGTGAAAAGTGTGCGCAACTGTAAGAGAGTGTGTGTGTTCCTACACGAGTGATGATCTCGGTGTGTGAATGTAATTGTGTGTATATGTGTCTGTGTGTGTTAGTGTCACTCTGTGCTTTGGCGGGGTGGAGGGGGGGGTTCTAGCTGACTGCAAAATGGGCTTTTGTGGATTTTTTTTGGAGACTGCACTTAACAGCTCGCTCAAGGGAGACACACAAATACACACAAACACACACACACACGCAGAGCTGTAAGAGTTCACAGAAAAAGAGGGCGAGCGAGAGCATAGTGAGAGAGAGAACTAGGGCGAGAAAGAGAGCGATGGCGAGAGTAGTGGGAAGCACTTTTTAAAGCCCCGCTCTCCTGCGTCTGTTTTGGCTCGGTCAAACAACAAGAGGGCCGGAGACACACTTTGTGCAGAGCATCAGAAATGGACTCGTGGCTCAGGGCAATCCACTTCACCCAATCTGCTTCACTACTATCACCACCACCGGCGGCAACCATCATACACAGCAAGGCACTTGTTGTCGGTGTGGCCTCTGTCACTCCGCTGACTGGAGCAGTGAACTCTCCGTGATCTGTGACCCGTCACTCAAACTGTATCCAGGCCATTTTCTCCAAACTGTCGCTCCAGCTTATACTAGTGACTTCCATCGCGTGATACTTGAGCGGTTTTGAGTTTGGACTATGCAATGCAAAGTTCCAAAACATACACGGTGATCTTGACGTTGCACATTATATACTAACAATAGCACCAGAACTACATCATTAACTTCTTAGATGACATCGCAATGCTTAGCTTATTGCATGAAGACTCTCGTTCTTTATCCCATTTCATCTCAAATGACAAGTAATTGTTATTCCATCCGTGGATTATGAATATGAATGAGACGCAGGAGATTGTATTTGACAAGAGCAGTTATTAAACATGAACCAGTTATTCTCTTGAATATACTCAAACCACTGTTTGCTCTTTTGATATAGATGTGTCAAGCAGAATTCCAGGCCCCCTTTAAGCCAGCATTAGAAGTTTTGCGAGATCATCCATTTGTGTGGTTAAAAATTGTGAGGTCAGGTCCAGTCATGTTCTCCATTACAACTCAGTCTTTTACCTTCTGAAAGAAGTCTTAGGACCTCTATGTACTTCAAACATAGTCCTTCTCTAAGTGTCTGAAAGCATCTGGAACCCTCCTCCCTCCACACCTTTGTGTCCTAAACCAATGATCTGACTGTGGTGTGTAGAACTGTGGAAGATGGAAGGGCTTAAACCTCCCTCACAGAGTCTTTCTTCATTCCACAAACAACTACTTCTGTCATTTGTTTCTGTGTACAACTGAGTAAAACACCATGAATGCCTTAAAGTCCAAGCTGTGTGCCATCATCCCTATTGTACAATACAGACTACAGAAGCATGCAAAAGACTTCTTGTAGAGAGTTTAGAAAGGTAGCGGGAGTACTGTTTGTGCTTATGAGGACGCCCAACTGCACATGTGTAAAATACGGCAACATACAACCATGTATTCACACTTGTTTGAGCATATCAAGGACTTCATAGAAAAAAAAAAAACAAACGTCATGTGCATCGTTTATGATTTTACAAAAAAATACTGCTTTCTCTTACAAACCCGTAATGAAAATTAGTATTTAGTCTACTGTGGGCCATTAAAACTCTCCATTAAAACTCCTTTAAAAAACTTCTGGTGTATCCCTAAAGAAACTCAGAATATTTATTTGGGATGGCTACATTCAGGCTTTATCATCTCATGTTACTAAAACACATCCTTGAAGAACAAAATGATGTCAGCTCCCTCACTAGTGTGAACTCTCACACTCTCAAAGGTCTCGGTTTTACAGGAACTATCCAATCCAGCAGACTGTATCACATCTATCATGTGAGACAGACTCACATAACCGGAACATGCATCATTTTATCAGATTGCAGCAAACACATACAGTGTTGACAGAGTGTTTGTATTCACACACAGTCACACTTTAAACAGATAATGTGTTTTTGGGAGTGCACGCATACACACATTCTGCTCACACCCTGTCACACTGACTCTCATGTATACACATATATTACACAAACACAATCTTTCCTAACATGACCCTGTAGCAGGTCTGTGTGTATCAATAAAATATGGTGGCATGAATAAGTGATAGGATACATAATGGAGAGGCAGCTGAGCTGAGCTGAGCCAGGCCAGCTTTCCACACAACACTGGAACTTCCTGTCAACAGAATGTCCGACCAAAGACATGTCTGCGTGCATGTGTGTATACATATATATATATATAGGTCTATATATACAGCCCTCCTTCTAAGAAATGGGTTTGAAAGAAGTGAGATGGGTCAGTGGCATTTGACAGAAAAAAAACTCTTTGACCAAAATCTAGATTATCTTCGAGCTCCTGATGCATGTGGCTGTAAAGTTCTGACAGCTGAAATTTGAGTCAGCTAGTCAACTGCATTCCATTTACAAGTTATCCTCAGAAAATCACATCTGTATCATGTAAATTTGGATTCTTCTTTTGTTAGAAATGTTACTGTTAAGCAGCTGACTCTCGGGTTTTGGAGGTCAGAGGTTCCCACAGTGCATAAATGCTCCAAACCATGAGATCCCAAACAGGAGCCTGCAGCCACTTATGACTTTTTATCATACCTGTGTGCACGTTATTAACATGTGGGTAGATTGCACAAAGCACCACTGTCATCCATGATTGCTGTTCTTGAAATGGAAAGATTGAAGATAAATCAATGAATTGCTTAACATGAGTGGAGAAAGAGTTGTAACATAAAGTCTACACCTGGGGCGTCTGTGGCTCGGAGGTAGAGTGGGTCGTCCATTAATCAGATGATTGGCAGTTTGATCCCCAGCTCCTCCAGTATTCATGTTGAAGATACTGAAGATACTTAACCCCAAATTGCTCCCAAAGGCTGCACCATCGGCATGTGAATGTGTATGCTCCTAAAATCCATAGTCTTTATTCAGTGGTCATATCCAGTAGAAGCATATTTGATGATTTTACAACTACTCGCCTGTTGTTTAGGTGACTCACTTCAGGTTTTTCCTGAATTGTGAAGAGTGGCTCTCATTACAATGATGTTAGTCAAAATAATGTAAGTGAAGAAAGTGATTTGAAGGTGACAGTAACACCCGTACACCACTCACTGTGGATTACACCTGTTCTTAATCCTTTTGAAGACTTTTAAATACAATCATAGCATCTCCTCCATGAGAGGAAGATGGGCATCACTGATTTAACATTAAATCCCAACACTGGCAACCAGACTGTGCCAATCCGGTAAGAACAGGGAACAGAAAATGAAAATCAACCCATATAGACCGATGATCATAAAAAGACTTTGTGCACATTGAGAATCTGTGCAGCCATGTGCCCAAGAAAACTCAGGCATAATTATGCTACATTAAAAGAATTAGTTATTATTAGTTGATGCTACAGAGATAATGTCGTGTCTCTTTTCCGCTCCACGTCACTCAAATACAAACAAAAGCAATACAAGGACGTCTAATGATCACTGTAATGATGAGCACAACAGTTTTCTGAAAGGAAGATTACACAAGATAGCAAGAGCTTTCTTTTATATTGTTATTTTGAGCCTCTGGTTGTTTCTACATGTTTTGTTCTCCTTTGGATTGGTTGATGATGTGGATTACAGCCTGCAATTTAAACTGATTATCTTCACTGGGTCAAAATATAGCATCCCTGTATTGTTTACATTACAATACATGGTAGTTATAATTTATATAGACATGTCTCTGCATATAAGTCTTTGCATATTTTAATCAAATAAATCAATTGTCATTTCACTTGTATGTATAATATACTTCTGCAATACACAACGCTTTCTACAAACAGTATAAATAAGTTTTTTTTATTATTTTTTTTATATATATAGAATTAAAATCTAAGTAAAATAAAATGAAACCTTGAATATAATCTGATCCTTTTTGCTGTAATTGTACAAGTTGACTTGTACAGTATTCAGTTTTTTGGACGTAATTACTCTGTGGATTGAATCATTGTCTGATAATATACACACATTACAAATACAAAACATGGTGACCAAATTCTGACACGCTAAAATAAACACAGATGTTCACAAATCATTATTCCGGCTGTGTGACTGAGAGAATAGTGATTTATCACCATACCCATCATTTCTGTTCCACATGGAGAGACAGTTGGGGTAGAATTATTCTTGTGCACCTTCGTGTATGTATGCAGGTGTCTGAGGAGCTCTAAGACCACACCACATAATTACATGAGATGAAAACATGTTTAAAAAAAGAAATTACTGAAAACGTTTTTAAGACAAGTTTAAAAATGTGACAACACGTAGTCTAAGAACAGATGCATCTTTTTAAAGAAATTACAATTACCATTTTATTCACTTTTTTAAAGATTTAAATGAGGCTTTTCAGATATTTAGCAGAACTGCACAGGTTAAATATGTACAGTATGTGCATGGGCAATATAAATATAAATACATCCATGCACACACCTGTAAGATACAGTATAATGTGCATTAGCTCCCTGTTCAGTGGCATTTTTGTGCTCCTTATCTTAATTTGAGCAAATATGAAAAGAAAATGATTGTATTCTTTAGAAGAAAGATTTGATCTTTAGGTTTCCAGGGACCATAATAATGAGTTGCTCAGTATCTTGATGGCACCTTTAAATTTGATGTGCATTTAGTGGGTCAGTCTTCATGTCAAACGCTGTGTGTGCGTGCCGGTTTTTCACGTTCATCTGCTGTTTTTGAATGTAAACCTTCCAACCTCTGCTCCCTTGACCCGTGTCTAACCTGTTCAAAAGAAATGCATTTGCGTCACATTAAGACAGATAAAGGAAATCATGCTTTGTGAAGGTCAAACCCCAGGTTAAAAGCTGACCTTTTTCTACCCAACAACAAACTTGCTGTTTATTCAAACCCAAGCATGATAGATTTGTGCCTTTCGAAAACAGCTTTTCTACTGTATATAAAGGCAATCCATATGTAATGGGGGCTCTCTTTGTATGCAGCTTTTCAAAGGACTCTTCTCTTTTATGCAGACCAGCTGAACTTTTTCCCTTTTGACCCTTTGCTAACTGCTTCACTGAATCTGTGTGTCTGTGTGTGTACAGTATGTGTTTGTGTGTCTCTCAGGGTCAACTTGTACACAAATACCCATAGTACATTTGTGTTCTGCCTAATGGAGCCTTGTTCTTGTTCTTACCAGCTCTGTAGTCTGACATGAGTTTGCTTTCATTTGCCGCTCATCTCATTTCACTTGTTCCAAGAAAAGCATTGCAGAGTCCTGTGTGTGTGTGTGTGTGTGTGTGTGTGTGTGTGTGTGTGTGTGTGTGTGTGTGTGTGTGTGTGTGTGTGTGTGTGTGTGTGTGTGTGTGTGTGTGATGCTTATATATTACTAATAATGCCAAATGGAAATTAGAGTTACAGCAGCAAAGGCTACATTAGATAGCATTACATACAAGTAGGTAAGATGCAAGGCAAATACAAAAAGTCATAAATAATAAGCCATTAACAGGAATAGAATCTGAGAGACTGAAAGAGACTATAATTATGACCCTACTCTCCACATTCATTTCTGATGAATGTGCATTGATACACAGTGCATTAATAGTCTTGATTTTATTGTGTCCTGTACTCTCAGTTGGGTCTGGACATTTTTGGACACTGGTGATCAATGTGCAATGAAATCAGTGCATGCCATGTCATCACACTGCCTCCACCATGTTTCACAGATGGATGATGTGGTGTTCTTCAGTTCAGTAGCCATTCCAAGTACATTTTTCTTCCCATCATTCTGGTACAGGTTAATCTTAGTTTTATCTGTCCAAAGAACACTGTGCTTCCCTGGCTATTCCTAAAGTTCCCGCTGTCCCTCTAATGGATGGTTTTGTTTGTTTTTGTAGCCTAAGGATGGCTGGTTCACTTGCATTGAGGGCTCCTTTAACTGTGCAACAGCTTCCGAATGCAAATGACAGACTTAATTGAGAAAGAAATAATGAAGGGATAGCCCACACCTGTCCATGAAACAGCTGAGTCAACTGTACAATTACATTTTGTCCCTTGAAAAAGAGGACTACATGTTAAAGAGCTGTAATTCCTAAATCCTTCCTCCAATTTGGATGTGAATGACCTCAAATTAAAGCTGAAAGTCTGTGCACTTTACAGCTCAAGAGCTAAAATAACAAAAAATGTATCAGTCTCCAAACATCTATGGACATTTTATTTGGGGTCAAGGTAGAGTTAGAGCTAGCCTTCCATTCTTAAGCATGTGCCTAACGTGTGACACACTGGAGCAGACGTGCACAGGTTTTCTATGTGGAGTATTTTTTACCACTGTTCTGGGATAACATTCACACACACTGCATTCAGCAGCAGCCTTCTCTGGCCCTTACCTTGGCATGGTTAGATATATGATGTGACGGTGAGTGACGTCTCCTGATGCCGTACTGTCCATCACGTTCCTCTGTGGACACCAACACCAGCAGCCTCTTTCAGCTGAGACCAGCCCTACTGTCCAAAACCATTGACAATGGTCTTCAAACATGCTTGTCAAAGGACATCAAACCATATGTATGTGAATGTGTTTGTGTGTTCAGGTTAGGATATGTCAATCTACAGAGTGAGGCCTTTTCTCCACCCTGGCAGTTCACTCATGAAGTGCTTACACAAGGAGAACTGTTAGAATGCACTTACTGTTGATACACTGCTTTTTAAAATGCTTATTTGAGTTTCAAGCACTTTTGGATATATGATGAAAAGACAAACCTCACCATGGGTTAGGGTCAACAGAGACAGCGCACTGTTTTTCCAAAAGATTTTCCCTCTGGAACTTTGATTATGGTGATGATAAACACATTGCTCGAGAATCCCCCTAGCTGGTGTGATGGATTGAGTTGGCTTGATTCACATCATTTTCATACTTTGTACACTGAACATGCAGTGAGCCCTGTGAGCTGTGGAAGCCTTTGTATTTTTTATGTTTCTCCACTCATTTATTCAGATTTTTCATGTGATTTGCCACCGGTCTGTTCGTGCTGTACATCCTACACCGGTGGACCTTGAGTCTCAGACATATACAATATACTGTAGGTCTTGAAAGTGAATTCTAAAACATTTGATTCAGGCTGCAGTATCCGCAATGTATCCAGTAACTTTTATTTGACCAATGGGAATCCAAAATTAAGAATTACATTCATGCCATGTTGAGCCGACAAAGTAATTGATGCAATCTTGCGACAACATTGCCAAAAAAAAAAGAGTTAAAACGGGACAGTGCTTTGACCAGATTAGCTATGAGTACACTGATAATGTTGCTAATAATCCCTTTTTGTACCAAAACCAAGGACCCTCTTTTCACGACGGCACAATGACCAATACGAACATCGCTCAGACTGTTTTTCACTTTGTCTATCTAGTATTTTGGTCCACAGGTCCATTCAAATGATACAACACAAAGCAAGTTGTTGGTTTTTTGGTAGAAATTGTGCCTTCGTACAGAGAACAGAACTACATCTGTTTCTGCCGCAACCTCAATGTGTTGCCAGTCTGATGATTTTATTAACAACAGAAAACAAAATATTCAGAGCAAATGATTAAATAACTTAAAGAAACAGAAATAAACAATTTTAATGAAACACTCCAAGCTGGCAGATGTGTTTGAATCAGCATTAAAAAGAAACTATGTTTAATGTGGTTAAAGCAGGAACAGCGAGAAAGCAGTCCACATGCATCTGTGAATCAGTGTAAATAATTCTTTAGTATCTGTTGTCTACAGCTGCTTTATACTGAATGAAAAGTTTGCCCTTTAGTGCATTAAGTCCCTGCAGCCATCTAAAGGCAGCAGCACACATACAGTATGTTGATAAATCTACGGCGTTCATTTGGAGAAGTGCCGAGTCAGAGTGCAGTGCCATTACACACAGCAGTCCACCATGTTTACCTTCATTAAATCATGTGCAAATGACCAGGCTGCTCCAAAATAACTACACACACCTACACACAGCTGACTGCCTTGTTATAATTATGCCTGTTTGTGTAGGAGACATCAGATTAATTGATCTAAATTTATTAATCTTGTGCAGCCTCCTCTTCATCTTAAAAAATAAATCTTTTATTCTTAAAATGGATTATTAAGCAAATGTTGCTGTGTTTGTAAGATATGATGTAACCACTTAAAATATGAAATACAATAGAATTATGACACAACAATATGTTCCACAACAATATGCTCTAAAGCCAGTAAATGCTTTTTTTACCAGAAGTAACCGGGTTTTAGAAGTTGCAAAACCCGGTTACGTTGCCTGCTCCCAGTTCTGGCATGACACTGGGTACACGCCTGTCAGCATTCCCCCACACCCCGGGCCTGAAAACCTCCTTTTTCTGGTGGCCCAAAACACCCATGGTTCACTCACACTAACACTCCCCCAGTGCTCAGAGCTCACAGTGCCAGGCCATCCAGCTAACAAATTGAGCTAACATTAGCTAACAGCAGCTACAGTTCACAGCAGTTTACTTCACTGTCCATCAGGAAACTCTGTAAATCACAGAGAGTTGAGGCGGAGCAGCCAGAGGACATCAGAGGGAAAACCAGAAAACATTTTCTCTATAAAATATGATCCAGTCAAATAACTGGTGGTGTGTGACTTTGTGCTACCCAGAGCACAAAGTTACATACTGTAGTGCAAGAACAGACACATGAAAGACAGCATTCACCTGATTACAAGTCAGTGTAGCATTAACAGGATTTAAAACCTGTTAGTTTATGGTAGAAAGATTACATAATGTTGTTTTAACTGTGATCTAACCTACTGTTTAATTAGTTGCAATTAGCTGTATGTGTACAAATGCAGCTGAACATTCTCAATACAACATTCAATACAATATTCAATGTTTATGTTACTCATTTGATGGACTAGTCTGGATCTGTTGTTGCTCTCGTTTGGCTCAGAGCTACTAAGAGCAGCAGTCGGCCTATAAAAGCGCTTTCATACTGTGTCCAGTGGTGAGGCGGCTGTCAGTCTGCTCTGAGTAAGTAGCCAGTCAAATCCTGGGTCACCACTAGGTTTTCATTAGAGGCCTAATTCAAAGCGGCCCACATAGAGTGTCAGGAGTGTCCCAGCCTGTTGTTGGCACCCCTTATAACACACTCTAATGAGCAGCCGCTGGGAAAGTTGTGGTCAGCTGTGTGTATGAAGCTGGTGTAGCTTAGAATATATGGTCAAAGAAGACGAAGAGAAAGTCCCCACTCAAGGGCCTGAATTAGCCTCATGAATCATGACTTACTTTCTTTTTCATTTGTCCCTTAATCACGCAACCTGTTGACTGTCATGATTCATGGGACTAGCTGCTGGCAGTGGTTTACCCTGTGGAGTTCAAGCACGAGGCCGCCATGCATTCTCAGTGGACTCACCAGTATGTGGACTGGACACTGTTAGTGTAGCTTATAAAGGTCCTTCAGGCATCTCTTTGCCTTTCTGATTAATCAATAAAGAAGATGTAGACTAAGTGTTCATCTGTCAAGATGCTGATGATTTCAGGAGAACCCTTAGTCAAAGTGTTTCCTGTTAACTTGCAAATATGCTTCAGTGAGCTCGTCCCCGAGCGTTTTAGTACAAGGTTTCAATATTCAGCACGAGGCTCCATGTGAACCCTGCACATGCCATTCATCCCGATATACTGTACATGGTGTATATGTCTCCAGCCGCATTAATGTGCTCTGTCCTTTACACAGGAGGGTGTGTTAAGCCTGGCTTTTCACAGTCCATCAGGATGATCTCCGGTAGATGTTAATGAGCTTTCCCACTAATGTGGGCTCAGTCATCCAACCGAACAGCTTTCTAAGGATTGTGCAGAGCAAGGGCTCACATAGTGATGCTGACATGCTTTCATGTGCAAAACATCTGCAAGTTCTTATTATTAATGATATTTTATATATATTATTGGTTGAACTTATAGTTATAACATGCCAGTGTTATTGATCAATGATGCTGGTTAAAAAACTATGTTTGAAATGTGACACTGTTTGTGGTTGTAGATGTGAGTTGTAGCCCTTGAGAAGCAGTTAATTTCCCTCAGAGCGACTCGCATACCAAACCTGATCATGCTTCTGTAGCATACCCATTGGTTTTAGCATTAGTTGCTGTTTACATAGGAGCTCATTCATAATTCCTTCACACAGTTAATCTTCCCCTGCCAGCTTGGGATTGAGGTAAAACAGGCAGCACTGGAGGTATTTGATTGTGTGCACGTCAGCTGAATGAGGAAATAAATGCTAATATTTTTAGAAATGACCTGAGATAGAGGACTTATGACAGTGAGTAAAGCTCTGATCCTCACTGTAGGTACAGGAGAAAGCATAAAAGCCAAGTGGAAACATCATTACTCACATCTTTCCCACAGGCAGAGGTGGCATTGGTATGAGTAGAATCACCATCACTGCAAGCAGAGACAAACCCACATCACATAGCACATCACCATCATGAATAGTAATTTCACCACAGTTAGTTAGTGGAGTTTGGAGTCACGTGATCACCAAGCATTCTGCCAGAAAGTCATAGAAGAGGGGCTAAAACGGGCAAAAGAAACAAAGGTTCAGGCTGTACAATGGCGTCTGACAGTTTGTGTTGGTTATGATCAAAGACAAAGCAGTCAACCAGACCACATGCAGTAAATTCTAGGTGTTTGAATGTCCACAGTGTGCCATCAGTGGTACTTCTATACATCTAGAAATAGAAGAACTGTCTTTGCTAGGCATTTCTAAAATTACTATTCAGGATTGCTGAACAATGAACCCTGCAAAAAAATGTTTTACTTTGGTCAGAAGCTTCTACCAAATTAACGTTATAATTGTTAAGATTTTAATGTTATTTACATTTTATGTATTTATATATTTCATATTTTTAAATGTACTTTTAAAAACATTGTGACTCGAAAGCTGTGACTGAATTAATACGTGCTCTGCCTGATGGCGGGTTCATTTTAAAAAACACTGGTACCAGAAGAACCCACATTTAGTAAGTGTGTGTTGGTGTGTCTGTGTGTGTGTGTGTGACTGTCGGGGGTTGGAATGTGACGTGAGAGCACTAATCAGAGCCAGCTGGGGCCAACGGTGAGATTAAAGTTAAAACACAAAAACAATCAGCTGGGATAAGTATACTATCGCTATGGGTTACTGCCCCCATCCCAGCTTCTCAGGGGGAGAGGGGGAGAGGGGGAGAGAGACAGACAGAGAGAGAGAGACAGAGAGAGGATGGATGGATGGATGGATGGATGGATGGATGGATGGATGGATGGGACTCTACCTAGCCTGGCTGGCACAGACCCTCTGATTAAGAGCTCCTCTGTATTCTATTTGATCCCTTCCTCTCAGTGGTGAGTCTAGTCTCACCACAACATGCACATGACACACCGACACACTGCTAGTCAGGGCCACAGGGAGTGCTCTCTATGTGTGTGTGTGTGTGTGTGTGTGTGTGTGTGTGTGTGTGTTTATATGTGTGCTTGAAATCCTCGAGACAAAAACAAATGTGTTGGTTATGTTGCAAAGCTCATTAGATCAGGGTTAACATGAGGTCAGGATCAAGATCAGAATTCAATTCAGGTAGATGCTTGAAATAAAGATTATTCTGTGCCAGACATAAATAAATGTCTACTCAAGGTCCAATTCCTGGCCTTATATTATGAAGCTTTCAACTATATCTCGAGGTGGGGCTCACCTGGTAGAGTGTGTGATCAAAGGCTCAGTCCTTGCTGCAGTGGCCCAGGGTTCAAATCCGACCTGTGGCCCTTTGCTGCATGTCCCCTCTCTCTCTCTCTCTGTCTGTCTGTCTTCCTTCCTGTCACTCTTCAGCTGCTACTATCCTGTAAAGGTTCAATGAAGCCCAAAAAAATATCTATCTCATGTCTTCTCAGTGGATGGTGTTCAAAATATTTAACACACATGAAGCAGTTTTTAGTTCAATAGAGAAATGTTGCATATAATATTATAGTAACGTCATGTAATGAGTTTGCTTTTTCTTTTTCTTGAAGACTTGAAGGTCATTAATGAGCCCAGGTTGCTTTTAATATGTGGCTCATTTGGATCGTTATCCAGTTTCATTCCATTCCAGTCTTAGTCAGTCTTCGAGTTAATGGCTGTGTTTGCCCAGAGTTAGTCAAACTGGAAAAAAAGGAAATGGAATATGAATGATGACCCTGTCAGCTGTCCACTGAAAGCATCCATCAAAATGAACAGACTAATTTCTTGGCTCAGCTCTGCCATTATGTAGTCCTGACTTAGACCTGTCCCAAAGCTAGTAATGTTCTCAGATCAACACGAGTACTTTGGTGGGTAACCAAACTGATAGCAGTGGTGAAAATAAAACAAGTTGTAAGAGGAAAGATTGGTATAAAATGAAGGTGTGTTCTATATTGTCAGCTACATATTTGTTGGACTTTGCATTTGAGGCTAGATTTAGCCCATGTGTATGAAAATGAAAGTGTGTTTGCTGTGTCTGTGTGTGTGTGTGTGTGTGTGTGTTGTATAAGAGGATTAAGGCCTGTTCACAGCAGTCCATTTCTGATCGTTCCCTCTGTATGTCCGATTGGCTGATGAGGTATTAGCTTGCTGCTGTGTTGTTATATGTGTCTCTGGCGGGTTGTGGGAGGACGCCTTTACAAAAACGGTCAAATATTTCTTTCTTGTTCAACACTACCAAAAACCCCTGCCCCCTGCCCCCTCCCTCCTTCCCCCTCCCTACGTCAGTCTGAAAAACCTCCCCTGTTATCTCCAGCTGTGGCATCTGCTGCTATTTTACTGATAGCTTTTTCGGCTCTGTATCTTGCATTGACTTGCACTTTCTTTTGAAGTCTGGCCAACGGTGTCGTCCCAGAACACAGCCCCAGTCCCAGCGGTCGTACAGAGTCAACACCAGCAACAAAATGACTTCCAAGATTAGGCTCCACACGTGCCGGTATCTGGAGTCAAAGCTTTTGTGGTCAAGAACATTTTATTTTAGTGACCCATAACAGTCAAAATGCTATCTGAGATCTTTTTCCCCTCACAGGGATAAAGCTCTGCAGGAAACACTGCACACTGCATCCACGTTTAAAACACTGCTATCAGTTTCAAATTTCAAATGCATATAATTTCTGGCATTGAAAATGACATTTTTAAAGATAAGCTGCTATATATTAGCACAAAATATTTATCAGCTGGCTCAGATCAGCCATCCTTTAAAAGCCCATATCAGTCAAACACTACAGTAGTTTCCATTTCTTCACTGGCCTCCCTCCAGAACAGCATTATCTACACATCACGTTGGACAAAAACCACCTTGTAAATAACCATATTACTTTACCTAGTGACATCAGTCCCAGAGGAAAAGATCCCCAACATTAGAGCACTGGGGGATTGTGTCGGGGGCGTGAGAGGTTAAGACTTGTTGAATAGCTGGTAGGCGTCACACAATGAGGTGGATTAGGCAGCACTAGAAAGGGCCTTTAGGGCTTTACTGGGGTGTTCAGCAGCTTACGGCTCCTACAATAACACTGCAACAGTGTAGATCCAGCTGGGCTAGCTGGGGTTGGCAAAAAGGCTATCTGGCTGGACAAGTGGCTGGCAGTTACAGTCAAAAGCAAGGAAGCTGTGATGTAAGAAAGTGAGCTATACAGGGAAGCGATGTATCAAATGTGACTGAATGACAGGAAGAATAAAGCTAAGGGTAAAAATAAGCACAGCAGCATTTTGCTAGAGATCGCCTCAGTCCTCCTGAAGGACCCCTGGGTGTCACATTGGCACTGAGGCGAGGAGTTGGCGAACAGGAGCAGAGCAGGACTGCAGAGGAGAGGTGAGCTTCAGTCTCAGTGGCTCCAGCACTTGTCTCTGCATGCCTGGAGCCGTGGCTGGAAAAATGATATCATTACAGATGACCCATATTCTTACAGATAAACCCCGGCTCTGTGGTGTGTGTGTGTGTGTGTGTGTGTGTGTGTGTGTGTGTGTGTGTGTGTGTGCGCATGCTGTGATACTGTATATACACACACAACCGTGCGAGACAGAAATTGTGTATTAACGTGCAGAATTCGACGACTGTCTGCTGATATTGAACAGTCTGTGCTGCCTTCTTCTTAAATGTCTTAAATAGTTTTTGTTTTTAGGTTTGCTCGTTTGCTCTTTTAACATTGTGTTCTTCTCGTGCATCCTTTACACACACTGGCTACATGCAGCAGTTATATAGATATATATCAACATATGCAGTATATTGTAACCCCCCCCTCCCCCCAATCTTTCAGTTTCATGGCCGCTATGGAAACATTTCATAACCTACTTACCCGATCCACACATCCCACACCAGCCATCTAACCTCAAAATAAAAGTCACAAAATACTGGAACATAATATCAGATTATCACCTCCAGTATTTTGCAGGAGATTCAAATATCAACTCCAGACTTCTGCACATCTCTGGTACATTGTTTAGTCTCAGTGATATATTCATACAAAGTATGTCCAGATATACACACGTGATATATGATCGGTTTGGCACATTCATATTGTAGTTGCTAGTATGCACTAATAAAACTGTTATCCCAGGTTTCAGTGGAGACACAGGAGAGCTGTCAGGTCAGAATCTAAATGTTTTTCTAAAGGTTTTTCATTTTCGTCAGATAAAAAGTTATTATTATTAGGAGGTTCGTCCAATAAAATACCAGTATTGGCCTTATGAGCTGAACCCGGAGCAGTGTGAACCAGCAGTCCTCATGTCTGCCTGGCATTACTGCAGCGTTTCAGCCCTGTGCGGTGTTTGGGAATTAAACAGGAGGGGGGAGGGAGGGCGGGCCGGCAGCGGGATGGGATAACACCGCAGAGTGGCACATTGCGTGTTAGCCAGGATAATAACAGCGTGGTTTGTATTAGGTTTCCTGCGCTGAAGAAAGAAGCTCCCACTTCCTGCATGCCCTCCGTGACAAAGACAGTATCCATATTCACTTGTGAACATCTGCAGGACGTATTAAACACACGCTGTGGTTTTATGTCAGTGCAGCATGAATTTGAAAAGACTCTTAAGCTAATTAGACCTCCTGTTCATCTCAAGGTCACCGATGTGTTCTGCAGTTAGTTTTTGACAGACAAACAACGTTCAGCAGTTCAACATCATCTCAAAGTGCAGAAAGAATTCATAGCATGATATTCTGGCGCAGTAAAAACTCCAGCAGTGGAAACAGTTTAAAATGATAGCAGACAGAAACTCGGGTCACAGCAGATCACACACACACACACACACACACACACAGCATCTCACATTTTATCTTTGTTTGTTTTTAATGTCAGAATCTATTCTTGATTTTTTTTTCCACATTAATTCACCTAAAAAGAGCCCATCACTATTTTCTCCTCACATGCAGTGATGTCTGGTGCATAAATGAAAATGAAGTGTGCAAAAGTACACTGGGGTTCCAAGGCCAAAAAACAAGCCATGCATTAAAACAATGCAGGGTAATCTACCAGTGTGTCTCCTTGGCAACTGTCACTAGAAAAGATAAGTGCTGTGGATAACTTTGTACAATGTTTCCTCATAGTTTTATTGAACTCTGTGCAGTGTTTTGGCATGTGATAAGCTGCTAAACTAAAGGTTCTGTTACTCAAACATTTTACCAGAAACAACACGCTGACAGCATGCTGTGCACATAAAAACACCTGCGCCTGGTGATTTCTATGTAAACACATATAGTTGCAGGGTTTTTGTTGACGCATCAGGATTTGTGCTTTGTACTGTTTCCCAGCAGCAGTAGTGATTAAAAAAAATATTTTTATCACCTTCACTCCCCAAATCAGCTCATTGGCTACCATACATTGCCTTCTTCTGTCTGTGGTGCATCTGGTGTGTACTCCTGGTGTCAGATGACACGTGTCATATCATGCAGTGCAACCCAACATGGCCAGAGTCAGTTGAACATTAAGCTAAAACAATGATTCAGTGAATATGCCATAGCTGATCGCAGGTCAGAGGCCGTGAGAGGTGTTCAGACCTTTCACAACTCAACAAACATCTGCAAGTCAAACAGGCTGATTGGTTGATACGGCTCCTGCCGTGAGGCAAGAAAAAAAACATGAAGTAGGAAAGAAACAGCCACGTGAACAGAAGAGCTCCATGTAGCAACAGTAACCATGTGCACTTTTGTTCTCATGTACATGAATTATGAAACCTGCTCTCAATTTGTTGACGACAGTCATACTCTGTCATGGATGCACAGTGTTGCACGTTCACAGGGGCGTCGACCACTGTCAACAGAGCAGCCAGGACGCGGCAGCAGATTAAGTACAGCAGGACGCCTGATGGACGTCACGATGCACTACATGCATCACAGTCTTAATACTGTGCTGCCACTTAAACGCATGCCATTCTGTCCATATATCAACGCATATGGTTTACAGCATGTAATAACAGTAATAAGTTCCTCATGGAGGAATCCTCACCAGAGCAGCTTGGTTAGTCCACAGTGAGGGATGTTGAAGGGCTGCGGAGCAACTAACATGTCAGAGAGCATGCTGGGAGAAGCGAGCTGTTTGGTTAAGTCGCGGAATAACTGCTGGTTAATCCCAAAGATGTGGAGTAATTCATGGTGAAGCAACGTGAAGGAAAACTCCTGGGATCTCCTTTTACATTCCTACCATCTGCGAAATCATGTGATGATGCAGCAAAACGTTCACTGTCCCCCGACTGTCATGTACACTTTGAAACTGTCAATTTAAAATCATCTCGTTTCCTGCCACGTTTGAGGTTGATTTTATATGTTCATGTATGTTGCTGAAACAGTGGACAACTGTGGATTATTAAGACATGGATGTTATTTAGGCAGTTCTGATAACAGTGTATCCACCACAGTAATAAGATCTAAGATCCGGGAACACACTAACATCCCTACAACAGGATAAGAAACATGAATCAGTCAGGTTGTTTGGAGGTAAGACTGTCAACAAGAGCACCAGCAGTGTTGGTAATGCTCTCATATGGAACATGAAACACGGTAAGTCCAGTAGACTTGAGTCACAGCCGCCCCAGAAGGTAGTCTGAAATGCAAAGCATGTTTACAGTACAACATGTTAATAAACTTTTAAATTTATTTACGACCTGCCTGATCACACGACTGACCTGTTGCTCTCTGTCTGATATTATTAGCAACAGAATGACCCAAGGGACACAAATAAGATCCAAATTGTAATAAAGCAGAATTATCCTTCAAGAAACACCTTCAGATTTTACATTCAGGTTTGATGTATACAGTCTATTTAATGACACTAAAAGTTATTTTGATCAATGAGTAAGGCTACTGAATATTGGTGTCAATACATTACTCACTTATGGTGTTAATACCAAAACATTTTTTTCTTTTAAATCTTTGTATCCATCATTGAACAAATCAAGGTAAACTGCTCAAACAGTGTTAACACGTCTAAACACAAGTAGCCAAACAAGAAAGTGTCAAAATGCAAAAATTGCATGCATGAAAAATGTATCAGATTTTGACATAAATCAGGTATCCTGACAGAGCATTCAGCACCAACCTTTGATGCTTCACAGTTTTTAAATATTTGCAACTACAGACATGTTGGATTTACTGCTATAAATAATAATAATCAAAGAGTTTTTTTATTGATTTTCATATTTAAACATCAAACATCTCATTCAAGACAAAATAGTAGGATTCAAAATAAATACAGGTCTAAACTACAGACAGAACAGTAACAAGACAGATCCTACTACTACTAGACATCAGACATACCCACCACCTGTTTGGTCCAGACACAATAAATAGATAAATAAAATGGCAACAATAATAATAATAATAGTAATATACATTCATTCAAAAAAAAAGTTCAGAAGCTGGCAGTTATGTTGGAGCAGATGAAAACTCATGTTCAGAATAAGAAATAAAAGGCTGCCAGACCTTAGAGTATCTCTTAGTGTTGCCCTGCAAAGTAAATCTAACATGTTCTAACTGAAGGTGTCATCACCTCCTCTGCCCATCGTTTGTGAGTTAGCTGTGCTGCCTTTATCCACTTAAATAAGATCAGTCTCCTGGCCAACAATGAAGAGAATGCTATTGCTTTCTTTGAGCCATCGTTAGTTGTGTTTTCCCCTGGTGCCACACCAAAAATGGCTGCCAGAGGACCGGGCTCTACATTTTTGTTATGGATGAGAAGGGATAAATAAGTCTTTATATTTGATATTCAGCTTTCTAACAAGGGAGTTTTGTTTCTGTCAGAATGAGGAAACATCTGAGTATCTGTCAGAAGACAAATTGTTCGTGTGGACATTTGGCTCACACAGTTCTGTTGTTTGATCAGCTCAGTACATTGTGATTTAAAACAGATCACCTGATGGCTCCGGCTCAACATTCTCTCTCTCTCTCTCTCTCTCTCTCTGTCTGTCTGTGTCTCTCGCCCCGCAGAGCTGCAGAGGGAGGGCAGCATCGAGACCCTCAGTAACAGCTCTGGTTCCACCAGCGGCAGCATCCCACGCAACTTCGAGGGCTATCGCTCCCCACTGCCCACCAACGAGAGCCAGCCGCTCAGCCTCTTCCCCACCAACTTCCCCTAGAGTCCCCACCTCTCCTCTAGGAAACACCGCCACCGTCCAGCCCACCTGCCCCCACATCTGTCCACACACACACACACAGCATCACACTGGCACACTGATGTGTTGAACTGAAACCAAACCATGTCGAGGATTTGTGTTTCTCTGTGCAGTCTGTTTTGTGTTTTTCACTTCTCATACAGCAGGTCACAAATCAGTGTGATCCCACTTATAGACAGTATTAGTATTTTATTTCCGGGGTTGGATTTGAAGGCTAAAATTTTTTATGCGGATGGCTGTAGTTTGTGGAGCTTTCCAACTTATTTTTAATTTGACCCTTCCAATGTTAAAATGACTCTCAAACTGCGTTCACGTCAGATTTATTGTAGACTTTTGAAAACTAATTTCTTTTAGTGTAACTGTTGCTGAGCAATTAACCAAATCTAAACTGTAGTTTCCTCAGAGTATGCAGAGTATTTTGATACAGCCGCGGTCCGAGAGGAATGTCCTTTGTTTTCAATATCAGATTTCTAATAACGGACCAGTATCAGCCCAGCACATCTATCTGACCCTGCTTTGTTACCTTGTCGTCGTGTTGAATCAGAAGCCAGCCGACGCAGACGTTGTTGGAGACCAGCCGTCCTCTCCTCCTCTCTGCAGCTGATGTCTGCCGTTTCCTCCCTGCGCCTGCCATCATTCTTTGTGTTTGAAGTTTTACGGTGTGCCTGTTGTCTGAATGAACCATGAGAAAGGGAGCGCAGACAGAGAAAAAATGTTTATTCCAGTCAGTGACGTGTAGCAGCTCTTTTTCCCTCCATGTCTGTGTGTGTGTTGCTGCTCTCATGGCCTCTTGCTAAGTGTTTTTGATTAAATTTGGTCCTCTCATGCCTTTGATTTTCCTGTAATTACATTGGACAAAAGATGCAGTAATGAGATGACACTATTACTACGTTGCTGAAGTAATTTAGATGTTTACGGTGTAATTGAGATATGTTTCTGACATCATTGAGATATATTCCCCCACTCGGCCTTTCCAGAGAGTAAATTTTAATTGAGCAGAGTAATAGAGGCATGGAGCTGTCATGCTGTATTTTATACATCAGCCACTTTTGACCAAACTCTGTCTCCCTCGAGTTCTAGATCTTTAAAAATGTATTTTCCTTTAATGTACTAGCTTTGCCTGTATCAGAGTAGACTGACTTTGATAATCAGAAATTCCTTTATCGAACACATTTTGCCTGTTAGTCTGGTGAAATCTGAAATGCACTATTTACAGAGTCGCCTTAGAGAAGACATGAAATGATAATAGTAGTGTACAATCCCACGTGTGAGTGTTTGTTGGATTGGCTGCATGTCATGATGGCCTGTTGTTGCTCGGTCACTGAATGAGGGCATGAATTTACGTGTTTTAATTCAGAGCAAATGCTTATTGTTGACGGTAAGATTAGATTTGTAAAATACTCCTTTCTTTTCCCAGCATTCATGCAAGAAAAAAAGAATAATAAAAAAACTCAAGGAAATGAAACTGTCTGTCTTTTTTCTCTCTCTGATTGTTCCTAATTGTGCTGTTCAGATTTCAACCACGGTGGTGACCATCAGCACATAGTACCACTGGTAATTAGTACCATATTTTTTAACAGGCAGTAAAGTGTTGTTAAAGGGACTTTTTATAGGCGACTCTGGCTCTTTGTTCTGAACGAGCACAGAAACAAGGAGGCATGTTTGTTTCTCTGCTAATCAGCACAAAACTTCTAAAACTCTTCCACAAAGATTTTTCCTTTAGATGAAATAAAACGTCGGATTGAAACCATTTGAACTAATTCAAATTCAAATTAGATTAGTGGCGGATTATTCCTTGTATGCTTTATTTCATCTCATCAATGTGTTCATGAGCTACTAGTCATAAAATTTTCAAAAAGCAGTCCTTGCCCAGCTACACTGGCACATATCCAAAATGAAGACATGGCCAGAAATGGTTTGCACAGACAATTAAATTAATAACTTTTTAAACATTTTTAAATCAGAAACAGTGAGCCTGTATCTGCAGTCACATGTACAGCATGTGAAAATGCTGTGTGTGTGTTGGACAACAGAATTAATACATTAAAAAAAATACAACTATTACAGAATGTGTTTATTTAGCTTTATCTGCAGGACTCCCTCATGAATAAAGCAGAAATAAGCTCCAGCTGGCAGGATGTGTCATTTCAACATCATGCAACAAGTACAAGGAGAAAACTACAGCTTTCAATTTGAAACTTTTATTTGATTCCAACATGTCATTAGAAACATTTTACAATATTCAATATTCACAACATTA
Organism: Larimichthys crocea; assembly: GCF_000972845.2. Classification (NCBI taxonomy): domain Eukaryota; kingdom Metazoa; phylum Chordata; class Actinopteri; family Sciaenidae; genus Larimichthys; species Larimichthys crocea. Next base: position 913,799 of record NC_040017.1, on the reverse strand, counting down.
CAAATTATGAACATGGATTAACTTTTGGAACCTTTTTAAAAATATGTGCTAAAGAACAGTCTGTTTTTTATTTATTTAACAAGAATAGAACATGACAGAGCAGGGAGGAAGCATGCTAGCAGCTTAGCATGCATGTTAAATGGTAGCAGTTTAGCCTTCACTATGCTAAAAGCTCATAGTTAACAGTTTAGCCTTGGCTGTGTGAGCAGTGTGGTACTTTACCACCATAAACACTATGTTTGAGTCAAGCTGCACATCCAAATAAATCAGTCAGTGCAGTCTAAGTGTAAAGTGTGAGCGGGTTCATCGTGTGCACACAGTCCAGCTTTGTCATCGTCCATTGTCTCAGCACAGAACAGAGGACTTCCTGCTCGCTTCATTTCTCCAAAGCAAAGCAGCAGAAAGATCTGTGTGATTCTGGACCGGAGGGATCGCGTTCATTTGTTGTTCTTTAAAGAGCCAGCAGTTGATGCTGATGCATGAAATTGTGCTGCTCACTAATCTTATCCAAACTGTGAGCTCTTCCAGCAGTAAAGTAAATACATCCACTTCAAATTAGCAGGAACGTCACTCAGGAGACTTTTTTTAAATACAGAAAATTGTTACTTTTGGTTATGAAACGTGAGATGTGAGGAAAACATTTTGTATCATAACCTGCTTACTAAATCTGAAATGTAGGCCTAATTATGGATTAATATGTCATGTAGCTTTAACCAGAAAAATAATGTTGGAGGACAATTCTCAGAAATAAATGATCAAAATATCCTTTTAATTTTTACAATTCAGAATAAAGTGGAATTTCACTATATACCTCTATACTGGCATTTTATTTTAGTTTCTATATTCTATATTATAGAAACACCACAGCATACATGAAATAGATATAATACACAATAAACATAATAGAATACCTGCACTCACTCACTGAATCACATCAAAATTAAAGCAGCTGCACGTTCTCTCACTGAATTCTGCTGAACTTGAGACACATTTCTGAGACTGTAAATGATTCTCTTCAGATGAATGAAAAAAAATCATTTAAGAGCTGAGTAAAACACTCCAAAATTACAAACATTAGTTGAAAATAAAAACAGACAGGCAGTTAAAAGATAATAGTTATAGGAAAATATAGAATTCAACTCCTCCTAAGCAGTGACACTTACCTTGGTGGATGATTCCTGCATGTTTTATTATCACACCATCCTCACATTGAATCTTTAAACTCCACCTGTCTGTCCTGTTGCTCTGTTTGTTTGGATCATCAACATATCAAATATATTTGATCACATTTATTCATTTGAAATATTAAACTGTCTACATGCACACCCAGATATGAGTTGTTTACTAAGATTTAAGTAATTACACATTCCCTGGTCAGCTCCAGAAAACAGTGATTGTTCAGTGTGTCAGTGATTTTCTCTGAGGTTAAATGTTCTGATCAGATTCTGATCCACACCAGCAGAAGGCCCGAGGCCATTCTGAGGTCCATGTCACAGATCCTAAAACCTAAATCCAACATTACACTGCAGACAATTAAAATTATGACTGCAGTGAGGAAGAGGTCAATCTTTGAATTATTGTTACAGCCATCTAAAACATCTGTCATCAGCTTCACATCTGGTAGAAAAAAATATGATGATTTTTTGCCTATTTTTCTACACTTCCATCAGGCACCTCCGGAGCCCCTGGAGGTCCTTGAAGCACATTTTGTGAGCGGGCTGGCACAGAGACAGCTTTGTTAACACTAAAAACTCACCATCAGTGTGTCAGGACCCTGCACAGTGTAAGGTGTCCAAGACAAAGGCGGAGATGTGCTCACAGATCTGAGTTCAGTGTGCTGCTGTCAGCTTGGATGGAGATTAGATGTGAATCAGGAACATGAGCAGGATTTTTGTTCTGGATCAGCTTCAGTTTCATCCTCCATATTTATCCTTAAAAAGAAACACATGGATGAATGAGTGAGTGTCAGAGCTGCTACAGGGTGATTTCAAAATAAGAGCAAGTCACCTGTTCTAAGGAAGCAGCCTAAATCCAGCTAAACTCAAGTTTACAGCATTTTAAGCTCCAGCTTTAATTCATTTTAATTCATTTGTAGAATGGGAATTCATCTGACATATGAAGGAGGATATGTGACAGATATTTAAAGAGGAAATGGTTCTTTAAATTAAGATCAGGTCAGACTGACAAACACCGGCATTCTGTGACAGCATGGGGACACACTTGGGGATGTTTTATTAATTTTTGCGGCATTTCGAAGCCGCAAATAATTAGTAAACCATATAGAAAATCTAATGTTCGATTTTTCAAATAAATATAATCGATATTCCATCATTTGAAACTTGTTAAAACCTACAAATCTATAATCATTCCACGGACTGGCCCTGACAATAACCAAAATAACAAATTATTTTAAAATCGACTCTTTGCATTTGTTTCTAGTTCTGATGAGACGTTGTGAATATTATTGTGTGTATTGTGCGTGGGTGTGTGTCGGGGCGTGTGTGTGTGTTGTAGGGTTTCTGGTGAGTTTCTGGTGATCCGGGTCTGTGTGAGACTCTTCCGTCCCTGAATGGGAGCAGAGGGCCTGCAGGTAGCCTCTGCTCCTCTGCTGCGCTCCTAATGGGATTCAGTGTTTCCCGGCGCTGCAGCTGCTAATTCAATTTCTCCACGCTGTCAACACATCTGCAAAACACACACACACACACACACACACACACACACACACACACACATTATTCTGCTGGTTTTGAAAAAAGAATGCGTCCCAACAAACATCAAACTGTAAGAAAACATCATCAGCTGCATGGTATTAAAAAAAAACCCCGCGCTGCAATGTTGAGATGAAGAGTGAGAACTAAACAGACACGTCTGTCTGTCTGTCTGTCTGTCTGTCTGTCTGTCTGTCTGTCTGCGGATTGGCGCATTAAACTGCGCTAGTTTGACTTTAAAGACAGTTGTCGCACTTTGACACAAGACTGGAAAATATAATATAAAATAACACACATGATTAAAATGAATTACCTGTTCGATCAAATGAAATTTCTCTCTTTTAAAATCAATCTTTTTATTTTGCGGATTAATATTAAAAAGATCTTTAAAATAAATAAATGATCAGACACGCGGATGAACACAGAAATATTACAGCGATCTGTTTTCACAATATTCATATTCAAAATGTCTTTTTAAAGAGTGAAGAGGCATTTTTGTTTCTGCAGGATCAAAAGTTATTTACTGACGCAATATTTATGAATGGAATATATATAATAACATCTGTAATATGAAGTCTGTTTTGGGATCCACTGGAATTAAATATGTTCTGATGCACAAACAAATAAAGTCATCTGAAATGTCTGTTGGCGCTTTTAAAAAATGAACTGCTGAAGTAAAGACCGGATCCTCGCACACCTGACCGGCAACCGGCAACCCGGCAACAGAGGAGATTCTTGTATTATTAAGGAACAAACTGACGACAGCACATGATGTCACTATATTTGGGCACATGCGCCAGAACCACTGATGTGTCATAAATACATGAAGGTGCGCGCACATTTGTGCGCTCGTTCACCTGAACTCAAAGTGATGTTTGCCTCATCACAGGTTCATCAAGTGCACGAGCAGGTTCTTCACAGGACAATCACCTCTGAGACGGTTTCATCATTAGAACACCTGACAATGATCCCAATTTTAATTTGATTAGTGCGTGCGTGCGTGCGCGCTATGTAATGCCTGTGGATGTGACAGCTCTGTCGCTCTCTCTGACTCCCCTGGGTCACTATAGCGCCCCCACCTGGTGCTCTACCTGTCAGTTAGACGCAAACTCCTAACAGGACTGTAGGTGCAGTACAGATACATGACTGTGAGAACAGGAGGGTGGAGGTGGAACAGGCCGGTGGGTAACTGGAGCTAACTGTGGTTGTAGTTTATGATTGAGTTTGTCGTGAAGTCATGTCCGGTCAGAGGAGCTGTGATGCATCAGGTGTCAGTCCAGGCCCGAAACATCTATGTCATTGTACTGCTCCAAAAAATGATGATATATGAGTATGGTGTGTGTGTGTGTGTGTGTGTGTGTGTGCGCGCGCGCGCGCGTGCGTGCGTGTGCGTGTGTGCGTGTGCGTGCGCGTGTTGGGTAGGGTATGAGGAAACATTGTGCTTTTCCTACAAGTGAGAACTGATATGTTTCATTTAGCAGAGTGAACTGTAGAGGAGGTGGAGGAGGAAGTGGAGGAGATGAAGGAGAAGAGGGAAGAGGAGGAGGGGGGGTGCTTGTAGCTGCATGAGGAGTACGAAGGAGAAGGAGGAGAAGGAAAAGAAAAAGGAGGAGGAGGAGGAGGCGAAGGAGGAGGAGGAGAGGGCCGCAAGTCGCTGGGTTTCCATGTGACAAGGGGAAATATGAGGGACTTTGACAGGTCTTAAACGGTCTGGCGCCAAGGCCTCAGTCTAGTCGCTAAATATAGCCGGAGAGATGATGCAGGGAGATGGGAGGAGAAGATGGAGAGATAAAAGGAAGAAAGGAACAATGTCGAGGGGAGGAAGAAAATAACAATACTCGATTATAGACGAATATGGCGCAAAACTGTCCCGTTATGTTGTAATTAGAGCGTCTTTGGCCCGGATCGCTGACACGAGGGGGCCAAATGAGCGGGACGGAAGACGCTTTTACGCACATTTTCACATCTGCTGCTGTATTGTGTTGAGTGTGTTTTATTGAGCGGACGGATGAAGGACACAGAAAAGCTTTAGTCAACTTCCTACTGTATGGAACGCGTCCTGCACGCACTTAATTCACTTTAAATAGAAGCCCAGCTTACAGGGTGACTGACAGCTCTGCATCAAATACTGAATTTAAACCCCCAAACCTGCTCGTTCTGACTTATTTGTGGGTTTAAGATACACATAAACATTTTTGTGGAAGTCATAAATTATCTCAGGCACAAATAAAAGAGAAAATTTGGGAACAAAAAATCTGATTTTGCGGCTTTTTTAGAGGTTTCCAAACTTCATTTTGCGCATTTTTCGCAGGTTCTCTAACTCTTTGTGAAGATTGCTTCTCTTCCACATCTGACACCCAGCACATACATTCCAGAGTATAAGGAACATATTTACTGTCTGCTTTCATTAATGCCCAGCACAAAGAATGTGTTAATCTATCAGCACTGCGCCCCTTCCATGTAGATGTAGCAGCAGCTCGGAGCAGTCCTCCTCTCCACCTAATGACTTTTAAATCGCGCGTAATGGAGATTTCTGTACCGTTGACGGCACAGAACAAATAAATGGTGACTAATTTGCACAAGCATTTGTTGATACAATTATCCAGTTGAGTATTCCGGCAGAAAAACCGTTATCCACCTCCATATGTTGCTAATTTTTTTTCCTCCTCTCTAAAGCGCCTTGCATGCAGCTCCAAAAAAAAGTCTGACAAACCGCCGCTGCTCCCACGGCGCTCCTACATGTCTGTCATTTCATAAATCTGAAGGTGCAGCATTTCAAACAAGTCAGCTGTCCGGCCAAATTATAGCAGATACACAGCACAATCTAACTGTGAAGAAAACTGGGAGCTACGTGGAGAGCATTCATGGTGATTTTACATTCTCGCGTGAAGTTGATGCTCTTTGGCGTTTCTTTCCAACACCTGGCCGACAGAAAAGACTTTTTTCTCCACATTGTCACTTGCTCTGCTGTTGATGCCCCTCACTGTGCCAAACGCTGGATGCTCCGGGGACTCTGTGTCTGTTTCCAGGTGTTTTTTTTTTTTTGCACAGGCTGTTTTGGCTTCGCTCAGGTACAAGTGGAGCTGCTCCTGTCTGGCCTGCTGACTCCTGACGCATGGCTGTATCAGTCTGATGGAAGCCGAGCAACAAGTGTGTAACACAGTGGAGATGTGTAAACATTTCATGCTCTTAAATCACATGCTGGATCTGACACACACGTGCCCGCTGCTGCGGAATTTTGTGGAGATGCATTTTTTGCGTCACATTTAAGTTTTAAAAAAGTTTTGCACCTTTTATCTCTAAAGCAGAGTGACTATGATTGTTTTACAGTTCTGAAATGACAGATTATGAGAGGGTTTATTTGAATTGAATGTATTATTAATAATAATATTTATAAATAATCTTCTAGTCATTTTTACTGGCCAGTAAGAGTTTTGTGTGCCTGTCAACGGAAGCCACCGAGACACGGCGACGTTCCAGGGGTTAATAGGAAATGCGCAGTTGTGTCTAACAGCCTCATTCAGAAGGCTTATCACTTTTTGTTTCAGTTTATGTCGACGCTTGTGGCCCACACCACCGTCCTTCCTGCCCGGAGAGAGCAGCTGTTTATCCAAAAAAAAAAAAAAAAAAAAGAAAGAAAGAAAACGAAAAAAAAAAAATTACATCTGACACCAAGTCATGACCGAGGCAGAGAGAGTGGAGCTGAGGCGCAGATGAGGCTGCTGAGGGGGCCGGAGGGGCTCGCACATGCAGGACTTCAGGGTAAATATAAAGAGACAAGAGATTGTTCTTATTGTGGCGCATCAGCCGACTGGCGCCGAGCGGCTCCTTAACAAACTGAGTCCAAGTTAATCAAGAGCTGCGGAGCTGGATTTTCTCTAAAGGAGCTCAGCAGAGCGGAGTGCACGGGAGGCTGGTTTGGGGAGAGAGAGGGAGGGAGGGGGGTTGCCCCGTGGCTCCCGGAGCCCTGCACTGTCCGTGGTTTGACAAAATACAACCTGTCGGAGATTACACGCTACCACGGCCTGCCCTGAGCTCGGAGGCTGAGCACTAAATCATCTCATCGCTGCGCTTGTTTGATGTTCACATTCAAAACGATACTGCGCAAAATCAGCACGACGTAAAACAGCAGGAACAATAAAAGAAATCTGCTCTGACAATAAAAAATATTTTTTGCCTCGTTTAAAAATACAAATCTAAAAAAAAAAAAAAAAGTCTGAAAAATATGAAACTTTATCCAAACAAGAAGAGTTTGAGCACTCACCGCTTTTCCTCCTCTCTGCTTTTTCCCTCAGAATTCATTCATCTGGTTTCCTCTTTTTCCTCCACGCAGCATCTGGGTTTGTCTTTTCCAGCCCCGTCTCTTTATTACGCTGCTGCTGCCGCCTTCCCGTCAGCCCGATCAGCAAAGCGCACAGATAAGCGGCTCTCGCCCGGGGGGAGCCGGGGCTGTATGAGCCTGGAGTCAGTGTACACACAGCTAACATAGTCTGGGCTAGTGTGAGGCAAATCCAGCCTAAGCGTCAAAACAGCCGATAACATGGAATAATTACAAGTCGGTTATTATAGAGAGCGACCGAGAGAGCAGAGCAGCACTTTGAAATAAATCTCTCCGGAATGCAGAGCGTGAGCTGCGAGTCGTGGATTTACTGTTGGGAGTTGTTCTAAAAGACAGAGGCAGACGTGGAGAAGTGGAGCTGTTCCTCTGTTTAAGGTGCGTTAAAGACACTGAGGCTGTGGACAGGTTGGTTTCTCCGGAGGCGACATTGTAAAAACGCAAGCCGAGAGAGGTGATGCCTCCACCGGCCAAGAACTGAGGGCTGACCCGGTGTTTGGCTTGGAAATGGGGGTGGGATTTCCCGATCTTTCCTGTCATTGGTTAATATTTTATTCTGTTGACATGTTTTCTTACTGCTAATGCTTCCGACACCTTCTTGTCCCCCACCCCTCCTCTTCTAGAGTCTGGCCCGAGCTGTCAGAACCACGCCTATAGGGGCCCACAATTGGTCCAGAAAGCGTAAAATCAGCAATCAAAGGGGCTTGGTTCATTAGTGTTGGGGATGGAGGCAGGAAGGACATGTGAGATAGTCACAGATCTGCAGTGAACGGGGCCACATCTCTCCAGTCAGTGTGGGATGACTGAAGCAGAGAAACTGCTTCTTTCTCTGAGCGGTTCACAGCGCAGCCGGGCTCTGCCTTCACAGCGCCGTTTCCACTGAGGGACTCGGCGGAGGAACCAAAGGAAAAGCACATCAACAGCAACTCCGGGCTATTTTCTTCACCCTGATAACGCGCTGTGTGTTTGACAAGGCGCCGTACTCTTCTGTACCGCTTCACAGAAATAAACTGCTCGCGAAGCGCGGACCTACACTGGCTCTAGTCTGGGGGGAAATACCACTAAAGATATCCATTATTTCACTTCGGTTTTTGTGGATGCACCGATGAGAGATCCAGTTTTTACAGGGACTGCAATGGCTTATCACCCTTTCCACGCACACCGGCCGACCGACTTCCCCATGTCCGCGTTTCTAGCGGCCGCGCAGCCTTCCTTCTTCCCGGCGCTCAGCCTGCCTCCCGGTGCGCTCACCAAGCCCATCCCGGATCACGGCCTGGCCGGGGCGGCTGAGGCTGGGCTCCACCCGGCCCTGAGCCACCATCAGGCGGCTCATCTCCGCAGCATGAAGAGCCTGGAGCCCGAGGAGGAAGTCGACGACGACCCTAAAGTTACACTGGAAGCCAAGGATCTTTGGGACCAGTTTCATAAACTCGGGACGGAGATGGTTATTACCAAGTCCGGAAGGTAAGAATTACCCAGAGCTATAATTCCTCTCATGGATATGCAGACAGTATTTTATTTTCATATTTTAAACCACAGTTTCTTTGCATATATGCAGAGAAAGAGCCACTGGAGGGTCTGAAAGCAGCTTTTAAAAAATCCGTTTATTCACGTTAATAAACGGGGAGCTCAGGCCTGTGCTGGTCGGTGGTTTTTCCCACCGAATGTTAGTTTGTAACGATTAATACAAATAAACAAACAAACAAATAACACGTGAGCTTTGACCCACATTTTACACGAAATCTAGTGTTTTTAAATGGAGGTCAGTGCTGTAACTCCATGCAGATCTGACTGACTTCATTTAGTCACCAAAGTATCCAAACAGTAAATGAGTAAAACCTCCATTTATTTAGAAATATTTATCATTTAGCCACAGACTGATCAGAGGACATATTTGGGATATTTTGGGCTAAAATGTTTCCTGAGCTCTTAATCAGCTTTTATCTCTCAAACTGCAGAGCTTCTGGATTTTATAAACAGGCTGTCACTTCAAAAAGCAGGGACGTGAAGTGGTGTGGTCATAAATATACTGCTCAGCTTTGTAGTGTAGGGTTTGGACAACACACAGAGAGAGAGAGACACCACAGACACACACACACACACACACTATGGTTTTGCTGTCGCCTAATTGCGTGTAATATCTGACAATTACAATATTTCCTCTTGTCACAGCTCCGTGTTTTTCTCTCCTCTGCGTCGCCTTCAATGCCGCTTTTGTCACATTTGTTCAGGTCCACTGTGATAATGTGATGTTGTGTGTTTTGCTGCTTGAATCTCGGCGTGTGTGTTGACTGTGTGTGTGTGTGTTTTCTCCCTGCAGGAGGATGTTCCCTCCGTTCAAAGTGCGAATAAACGGCCTCGACAAAAAAGCCAAATACATCCTGCTGATGGACATCGTGGCGGCGGACGACTGCCGCTACAAGTTCCACAACTCCCGCTGGATGGTGGCGGGTAAGGCCGACCCGGAGATGCCCAAGAGGATGTATATCCACCCGGACAGCCCGGCCACCGGCGAGCAGTGGATGGCAAAGCCTGTTGCTTTCCATAAACTCAAGCTGACCAACAACATCTCAGACAAGCACGGATTTGTAAGTAGACAGGTTTTTTTCTCCTCTCTCGCCTGAGACATTTTTTTCATATTTACATGCTGTGTGAGGTGTTTGCTGTCGGAGCAGACGGGACTGAGTGTTTTTTTTAAAGATCAGATGAAATTTTTATGAAGCATGTGTGAAAAAGTGGGTCGATGCAGCGGCAAAATAATAACAAGAAACAGCCAGGAGAAAAGGGAAAAAATAAAAACAGAACTCGTTATTCAGACTGCGCAGAGGGTCCATGACATAAACACACGAGACAAAGAAACACACATCTGAAATATAAATGTGAAAAACACAACACATCCACGTCGCTCAACGTCTTTACAGTCTGAATCTGTTGACACTTTGTCGCCACTTGACTTCCCACAGCCGCTGACACACACACACACACACACACACACACACACACACACACACACACACACACACACAGCTTACGTTTCCCTGCAGCTCTCCACAATATTATCAGAGCCTGGATCCAGACCCCCAGACCCAGATCCAGACCCAGAGCAGCTCTGCGCAGAAGCTCAGGGCCTCCATGACATTTTAGATATTTTATTTCTAAGCGAGGTTTTATTTAAAAAAAAAAAAAAAAAAAAAAAACATCTGTGAGATGAGTGTTTAGAAGGCTGAGGGATTAGATGTATCATCCAACCGGGTCACAGAGAAATGACGAGAAATGAGCTTGAATGACGAGTCTGATATCCCTCCAGCCTGTAACCTAACACTATAGTATAGTATAGTATAGTATAGTATAGTATAGTATAGTATAGTATAGTATAGTATAGTATAGGTGTATGGTGTGTTCAGTGTCAGGTAGTTTGGCCTGCGTGTTGCATGTTTTTTTTTTTATATATTTCACTTGATTTCTGTGCTGCGTTCACGGACACGCAGAGTGAGAAATAATCGGAGCGAATGATAAACGTGTGAGAGTCCATCTGACTGAGTGTGTTGAGTGTGCTTTCCGACTGGAAACAAATTCAACATTTACATGTCAGTCTGAATTTGCAATCGGTTACTGGCCACGATTTCTTTTTCTCCACAGACCTGATTCACACGTGTGTCTGCTGTCTGTGTCTGTGAACATCATATCCTATTGTCTTTTTTAAAAATATGGACACTTTAAATCGCGCGTTTATATTGTCTGATTTGTGTTTTATATATGATTTATTTTTTACGGTGTATTTTAAAATGCATTTTATTTTGAAAGGCGTTCTAAATAAAGCGTGTGTCAGGGCTCTCAGGCCCTCTGCTCTAATTCTACATTTCAAATGAATGAAAGAGAACATTTGTAGCTTTTGTCCGGATGCAAACTGGATCAAATAAATCACCTTTTTTTGTTTCTGTGGTTCTGAAGCCTCATGACAACATGTGTGGCCTGGTCAGGTTTTTCCCTTTGCCCCGCACTAATTACAGAGAGTCTGCTCACACAGTAATTATAACAGCATCAATAACAATGCGCGGGATGATCCGCGTCAACACATTCTGTCTGTCTGCACGTCGTCTTTGACTGTGGAACACAACATCAAAGAAATACTGTGATATTCACTCCGAAGCTCTGTGTGTTTGTGTGTGTTGGTCCAGACAATCCTGAACTCCATGCACAAGTACCAGCCCAGGTTCCACATAGTGCGGGCCAACGACATCCTGAAGCTCCCCTACAGCACCTTCAGGACCTACGTGTTCCCGGAGACCGAGTTCGTGGCTGTGACAGCATATCAGAACGACAAGGTGAGCCGGTGTTCACACTGCTCTAATATGGCTGCTATACTTTGCATAATAAATGCCCTACATGCGCCCCTCCCCCCGCACACGGCCACCAAACCCCGAAGATTTAATCTGATTTTGTAGGTCGCCTAATTTCCCTGCAGAGGACTCTCATGTCCCTCTGATTATTATTTTTTTAAATTGCTGTTCTGTGGCTGTAGCTGATATTTTTGACTATGGATTTAAATGTGCAGCCTGGATGCTGTGTGGTGATTGCTGTGGATAAATTAGGCGTGTAAATGTGGGGAGTGTGTTGTGTTTTGTTGTGATGCGGTATCGAACATGGCTGACACCTCCTCTGTTTGATTTTATATTTGATCTTCTCAGAAAAATAAAAATAAAAATGCATCAGAAGCTTTTTGGATTTAAGAGAATATTTATCTATTTTAAAATTTAGCATTTTTGAATGGGAGTTTTGTGTGTGTGTGTGTGTGTGTGTGCGTGTATTTGCTGGTGTTTGAAGGGGGTAGGGGGGTCTTGTTGTAAAAGTTTATGGCACCATCGATTAGGAGGCATTTAAAGTCTGCTCAGCCTGCAGCCACAGTGGACAGATGCTGCAAAGCACTCTCTCTGCTCAAATAGCAAACGCCCGAAGCGTCCTGTTCCAGGGCCACTCACTGGGCCCCCAGGAGCCTGGAAGCTCCACACAGGCCTTCAGCCGGCTCCAGTGCTCAGTACGTGGAGCCACACACCGGGCTCTTCCACTTCAGCACGTATACCGTGCAGCAGCAGTGATCCAAACCGCAGTATTAATTATTGATATGATAGTCATCTGTTCCAGTATTGCTCCCTCTGCCTTTTTTTCTGGGGGGAACTGAGGCTCCTGTTGGCCCCATAGAGGAATATTTCGTGGCAGAATTTCTCTCCAGGGGCCAATGAGAATAACGCCCATCATTACGATTTTATTAATAATGCAAATATCCGAGGCTGCCGTGGCTCCGGTCCAACGCGCTGCTTTCTCGCTGTGTTAATCCAAAAACGCGCTGCTGGCCTAAATGTTGGCCAGGTGAAGTGGTTGGTTCTAAAAGAGTTGATTATATGTTTCTATTTGGTTCGCCCCTCTGACGTGTATACCTGTGTGTTTTAACAGATAACGCAGCTAAAGATCGACAACAACCCGTTTGCCAAAGGATTCAGAGACACGGGGAACGGAAGGAGAGAGAAAAGGTATCAAACACCTGCGTGTGTGTGTGTGTGTGTGTGTGTGTGTGTGTGTGTGTGTGTGCCAAATGTTTCCTCTGCAAGGTCATGGTGTCACGGTGTACAGCGTTACCACATCCCAAATCACCATAAATGATCGTTAATTATTAGGCCTAATATTAGTCCGATTAATATTATTAATATTAATTGTATTATTATTATTGGCAGGAAACAGCTGACTATGCCGTCGCTGCGGATGTATGAGGACCAGTGTAAGGCGGACCGAGAGGGCGCGGACTCTGACGCCTCGTCTAGTGATCCTCCGGCCGGCAGGGACGCAGTTCACTCCCCGCTGGGAGCCGGTTCCAGCCCTCTGAGGTTCAGCAGGCCCAGTCGAGGTGAGAAATATTTTTGTTTTTTATTTATTTATTTTGGGGACAATATATGAATTTGTGTGAGAATATGGGACACCGGATTAAATCCAGACATTGTAAATATTTAGAATAAATGTAATCATTTGAGATGTTCTAAATTGGCTGAAATTTGGTTGAGAAAATTAACCAGCAATGTGAAGAAATTATTAATAATATTATTAATTTTATTATTAAGATCATTTATGCAGGCCTGTGTGATAACATACATGTCAGTGTATTTCTGGTACAGGAGCAGCTGCACATATGAACAGTAAAATGATTAATGGAATGACTGGCTGTAGATGGTTATTATATTCATATTTCAGTTGAAATGTTCTCATTGAGGATATGCAGAAAGTAAAACTCTCATTAGACTTTTATTTCTAAAGTAAATGTCCTAAATCTACTTAATCTACTTTTGGTTTTTATTTTGTCTGATCTCATTTATTTAACAAAGCTTCATCCAGTAATAAACCGGTTATTAATTCAAATTTGGGGATTTTTCCAACATTCATATTCTCAAAAGTTTCACACAGTTTGACAAATAATACAAAAGATATTGTACATTGTTTTTGCAGATTAAATACCGTACATTTAGATTTAATATGCAGTCATGTGTGTGCACTTCTGAATAGGTCTAAAATGTGCAGTGTGGATTTGGAGAGGGCTCATGCTGCCATTCTAGTGTGTGTGTGTGTGTGTGTGTGTCTGTGTGTGTGTGTGTGTGTGTGTGTGTCCGTGTGTGTGTGGCAGATTAATAGTTGGACACTCTGCTCACACCTCTGTTTTCGCTCTGATTCTTATGTTGTAGATGACAAAACATGCACTGACAGTGAGCAGGAGCTGGAGCATCACGATGAGCTCTGCGCTGGCTCCAACAGCCCAGGACCTGAACCCGTGTCCCCCTACAGCTCCAGGTGTGAGGAGCGCGTGAGGGACAGGCCCAGCTCGGAAAAGAAGGACGACTCCATTTTCAGTATCAGGAACCTAGAGAAGGACAAAGCAGAGGGCAGGCACAGGAAGGACACCACAGACCTGTTAACAAAGGACTCGGAGGCCGGAGGCATCAGTGCCAGTAAGGACGCCTTCTCCCCTCTCATGGTCCAGACCGAGAGCCCCTCACACTTCAGCCCGGGCCACTTACAAAGCCTGGCTCTGTCTGGCCTGCACAGTCAGCAGTTCTTTAACCCTCTGAATGCCGGATCGCCGCTGTTGTTTCACCCTGGGCAGTTTGCCATGGCCCCTGGAGCCTTTTCTGCTATGGGCATGGGGCATCTATTGGCTTCTGTATCCGGAGCAAGTGGTTTGGAAAATGGCAGCCTCTCTGCCCAGGGCACAGGAGGAACCCCCAACCCCTTCCCCTTCCATCTGTCCCAGCACATGCTCGCCTCTCAGGTAAGGAAGGTTACTCAGTCAGTTTGTACACCTGTAGCACTGATCTGACGTCAGACCGGACAGGAGAGTTGGAGCCTTATGTTGAGAGTGTAGACAGGATAAGGTGTCAAGTTTGACCTTCTTAGGACCATATCTGTTCATATAAACCTCAGCCTGTTTTATTTAGAGCTTATTATAAGCATGATCACTGAAGCCAAATGTCTCTGTAGGATGTCTGTGCTGTCTTACATTAACATGTATAGATTTCAGATTCATGTTTAAACGTGTTATCAGGCTTCTGTGTAATCTTGTAAGTCTTATGTGTAATAAGAATTTTACACTCAAAGAAGGGAAACATTCGTAGTGTTCGTGTCAGGTCTGCCCTACATTTTCATGAAAATCTGTTTTAAATCATCTGAAGACGCTGAGTTGTTTGGTTGTTTGTGTGCTGGAAAAATGTCTCACTAATTTGATTATTTGACCACTTGACTGGAAATAGTGATGTGCACATTTCAACTTCAAGCCTTTTTTCTCTTTTCTTATTCCAGGGCATCCCCATGCCTCCGTTTGGAGGTCTTTTCCCGTACCCCTACACCTACATGGCGGCAGCTGCAGCGGCAGCCTCAGCCTCAGCCCTCCCAGCCACCAGCACCTCCAGCCCACTCTCCAGGAATCCCTTCTTGGGCTCATCCAGGCCCCGGCTCCGCTTCAACCCCTACCAACTCCCAGTGTCACTCCCTCAGAGCTCCAGCCTGCTCACCACCGGCCTGCAGGGCAGCCTAAACCCAGGTTCTGAATCCTCCAAACCGGGCAGCAGGGAGACAAGTCCAGCCCCAGAGCACCACATCAACCATAAGACAGGAGGGTCAAGTGGGAGGACCTCATCTCCCAAAACCTCCATGAAGGACTCAGTGAATGAGCTGCAGAGCATCCAGAGACTGGTGAGCGGCCTGGAGGGCCAGAGGGAGCCCTCCCCAACTGCAGACTCTCCCAAGTGATGAAGACTCTGTTACCGGAGGACTATAAGTGCATATGTCCTGTACAGCAGATTACAGAGACTGGGATGAGGGTTTGACCGATATGAGTTGATGAAGGCCGATAACTGGTATTTTTTGGAACAAAGCTTTAGTCCAGATAATTAAATTGAATCTTTTTAAAATTCTGGAATTTCTCCTTTAGAGAGGCTGGAACATTTCAACCACCATCAGGCAACAAAACTCTCCCCTGAATCTCTGGACTACATTTCTACATGGATGAAAGAAATACAATAATATAGCCTACAAAATAACAATGAAGTCAGTTTATCAAATATGTAATGAAATATACATGGAAACACTAAAACATGAAAGAAAAAAATGTGACCACTTCAGATCCAGGATCAGTTCCACTGCAAAAAAATATAATCAGTCAAACGTCATCATATCCAGTGTATCAGAGTTGGACCACATGAAGGCCAGTATCGGCTCCATATATCGGTCTAACCAGCCCGAGGGCCTGTAGCTCCGCAGACTGAGCGGCGCACGGTTGGAAGAGTGTGTGTTTGAGTTTTGGTTAACTTGAAGCATTTGAGCATCCAGGCCCGAGCCGAACCGAGCCGAGTCGAGACCTGATCAGGAGCCTCAACACAGCCGACAGGCAGGTCTCACAGCTGCATCCAAAAACTTTTTTTTTGTTTTCCAGGCCTGATTATTTCAACAAAAAGACAGAAAGAATAAAAAAAAAAGAAAAGAAAGAGAGAGGCGTGAAGCTGAACGACACAAAGAAAGAAAGAACCGCTTATCATTTCATGCCAGAAAATTTGTTTCTGAACTATTTATGTAATTAAAGATAAAAAAACAAATTCTGTAAATAAAGCTAAGATCCAAGAATATGCAATTGGTATTAATTTATTCAAGGCTGTATATTAGCGTGTATATATTTTGAATTTATCTCGTTGCTTTTTGTCCTCCTCCTCTCCCTCCTCCTCCTCCTCCTCCCTCCCTCATTTTACATGAACATATACTGTAAATGATGAAAGCTATTTAGCGCTTGTTGGTTTGAAAAAAAAACTGTGTATGAAGCATCGCTGATTTTTAGAAGACGTGTGTGCCATGTTTTAGTCTGCATCCACCGACAAATACAGAGGAAGAGAGAGAAACGAAAAGAGGAGAAGAGCTCCACATGGATTCAAAAACACCTCAGGTTATTTCACTCCAGCCAGGAGACGTTCAAAGCAATTCCTCCTATGGGCGCATCATTCATATCTATTCATAAGTATATTTAAAGATGATGAAAGTATCTTGTTTATGCTGGTTGTCCGGGTTTTTTTTTTTTTTTTTTGATTGTCTCACAATTTCAATAAAAAAATCGTTGTGCTGAAATCCTGCAACCGTATCATCATCATTATTATTGTTATTATTAAAATTATAATCAGAATTATTATTACATTTTATTGTTGTTATAATGAGAGCGAGAACAGCTGAAGAAATGAAGTGAGAATTTTTAATGAAGTCATCTTCTTTACACCCGTAGACCTGCACACACACACACACACACACACACACACACACACACACACACACACACGTGGGGCAGGAGCGCCCTCTGTCGGTCAAATGTTTCATAGGAAAGGGGGGCTGGGGGGGGCAGATTGTGCATGTGGTTTGTTGAATTTTAAAGGAAAATGTTTCACGTGATATTAAAATAAGTTTTACATAGATGGTGATATGTGTGGGTTAAATTATGGTTACATTTTCACAAGTTTTTTTTACTTGATTATTTTGATTTTTGTAATTGATCTTTAACTGGATAAAACTGGCGTATTGTTCTCTTCATTGTATTATTATTATTATTGTTATTATTACTATTATTAATATTACCGTAACTGTAACAGTGGCAGTATTAGCAGCAGCAGTGTGTCTATTAATTGTTCTTGTGTTAACATGGGCCGTGTCCTGCGTGCCCCGGGTCCGGCTCTATTTTGAGCCGCTCCTCAGTCACCGTCAATCAGCATTTCCTTTAGTATTGTGTACGGCCTGTATTTTTAGAAAGAGTCGAGTAATGTAAGTATTTATAGGAAGAGCTTTCTCTGCTGCTGTGTGCTCACACACACAAACACACACACACACACACACACACACACACACACACACACACACACACACACAGATGATCGGCCTGGACTCAAAACCCACAATATGACTTGTGGAAAATGTTTTTTAATCTAAACATGAAGCAAGTGGCACAAAGTAAGTACAAATTATTATGATCACAAGACGGCGTTATTCTGTCTGTTTGACTGAAAATAATATTTCATGTTGTTTAAGCATTTATCTTCAGTGTTTGGTACCAAAGTCACAATGTGAAACAGTGTGTGTGTGTGTGTGTCAGGCTGTGTGTATGTGTGTCTCGGTTTAAAGGGTTAAGCAGGGGGAGTTTAGGGCAGCAGACAGCCTTTTGTCCGGGACCCGGCGCCTGTCGCCTGCCTGCCGGCCACAGCCTCCACGCCGCCCCGCTTCCTAATTAGAGACCCCCACCCCTCCACCACCCCTCTCTCTCTCTCTCTCTCTCTCTCTCTCTCTCTCTCTCTCTCTCTCTCTCTCTCTCTGTCCTCCTGCTCCTCACCCCTCCCATTCTTCTTCATTTTCTTTTCTTTCTGCAGCGATAATCACAAAACTCTCATTCTATTACAGGGGCCATTGTTGCCACTGTGTTATCTTCAATTAACAGAGAGGGCGGCTCGACCCCGCACTCTGGGAGAAAAAAGTATTTGTCTAAATCAATCAGTCAATGAGTGATCAATAGGCTCCTGTGGAGGCCCCGTGGATCATAACTAATGACTGGTGACGACGTGGGGTAAAAAGGCCAAGATTATTCACAACTCTGTGCAGTGATCAGTGTTGTTATTGGAGCTTTGTGCAGGCCAACACAACAAGTTACACAGCTCATGTCAGCCGGAGACAAAGTGCAGCTTTCCTGTTTGTACCGCGTGAAGCTTCAGTCACATCATCCTCACAGTCTATTTCACTCACACAGTCTACAGCAGGTTTCATATTTATTCTCTTTTATTACTAAAATAGTCATAAACTGTATTATAGGAATTATATTAATATACATGGATATATTCTGATAATAAATTGACATTTACTCAGCATACTTTTGTGGTATTTATTTGTACTTTACTTGAATTGTATTCCATTTTTATTAATCTTTCCATTTCCATTTTTTAAGCATATTTTAGCTCCACTGAATGTTTCTTATTCTACAGATTCATATTTTACACAGAGCATAGACTGTATTAAAAATGCAGTGCTTTGTTATTTCATAAAACACCCCAAAGTGTTTCAAATAGTCTAAATTATAGCAGCAGTTTAAGCAGCTGATGCATCAGTACTACACTTAATAATAATAACAATATCATACATAACAATATGACGGCCTGAAGAATGAATATTTTTACTGTGAACATTTTGCTGATAATAGTCCTATATAAGTATTACTTTAAATACCTTAGACTTGTAATGGAGTATTACTTTTACTTAAATAAAAGATCTGAAATTATTAATATGAAAATGATTAAAGTACACTTTGAGGCTCAAAAACCGCAACAGTGACATCATTTTTTAATATATATAAATAGAACTATTTAAAGGGGAGAATAAATATATGTGGGAACCTGACGATATTTCTTCATGTTCTACATTTTCTCAAATGATCTACATGTGATATATATTTTGTATGTGATTTGATGTGAGGTGCCTCATAAGATGATAATAAGGTGATATGATTGGGAAGGCTGTACCAGGCTCTGCTGATGACCCTCCCTCTGATCCCTGCAGACACTGACTGATTTGGATATTTGAAGGTTAATGTGTTTTAATTGTAAAGCAGCTAGAAGACAATATTTTACGTCTACATATGGAAATATTTTAGCCATGCGGAGCTGCAGACTAAGTCTGAACAACAAACACTGTATCTTATTTCATCAAAGTTCCCACAAACTGACTGGATGTGTAAAAGGCCAGTATCGGTGCAGTGTGTATCGGTGTGATGGTGTTGGTAAGCGTCCCAGAAAACCTGTATGGCGTCTACAGAGTGTGTATTGTTATGCCGCAGCTCTGCAGGCTGCTCTCTCTCTCTGCTACTGCGAGCGCAGACGACCCATTGGCTGCTTGGCTCAGGTGCAGTCACCACACTGGTCCAAAGTGGAGCAGGAGGGGTCCAATCACAGGCCACTTTTCTCTGCAGGGAGGAGGAGGGAGAAAACACACAGCCCCTGATCTCACCATGCACTGACTGTCTCTCAAACACACACACACACACACACACACACAAAGTAGAACATACAAATGCAAAGTCTGATATACCAGTGAGATGTGGTAAAGAGAAACATGCAGGTCAGTTTGAATGAACTCCAATCATCGGTGCAAGAGATCCATTAAAAACACCTAATAAACACACCTATAAAATGCACTTCTAATAGAGTACAGGCCAATCACCTGGGCCACCGGAGCTGTAAATCCAACACGTCTGTATTTATGCATGCATAGAATAAAAAAGGGGAACGACGCTAACCATGCAACAATCAGATAATCAGATCAATAATCAGATCAGATAAATACCACGAGCTGTTGCTTAAAATCATATTCAGTCAGATTGTCAAGATGCTGCTTTCAAAACAGACAAAATGACAAATGCAACAAGTCCTGAGTGAGTGTGTGCATGAGTCCCACTTTTTGGACAGTGGGGAACTACAGTTACCAGAGCATGCAGTCCTGTCGCCCCCTCCTGGACACGGAAAACCACTGATCCTGACAGCACCTCACTCTGCACTTTAATTTTTTTTATATGACTTCATTCAAAGTTTAGTCAGTTTACCTGCTCATGTTGTGTGTTTGATGACTCAGGATCAGTATCTAATACATAACATCAACACCAAACTATAAGAACAACTGACACAGCCAGTGGAGTTTTTTTTAATTTCATTTAATATTATAAGGTCAGTTCACTTTGACAGGTACCATTCTCCATACACGTGGATGGATTGGACAATCCAGGTTCCTGGACCTCAGCTTTGACACTGATTGTCAGTGTCTTTGTTTACTTGCTCCTGTTCAGGGGTCAGATCTTGTCCCAGAATGCACTGTGGGTGGAAAGTGACCTGTGCAGGTTAATAACCGATCCTCATGAAGTTCATGCTTTCCTCCAACTCTAAACTACACCCAAATACACCCAGATCGGAGACAAACAGCCAATTGACAAATAATGATGTTGTTAAATTCCAGAGCCTTGAATATGTATCTGTATGTTTGTGAACATCAGCAGATGGTCACATCTAACCAGTGCTGCCCTCAAAACAAACAGCCACTAGGTGGCACACTTACATATTTTACAAGTATCATTATTGCATCATCACATACAGTACAATGAGCTGCATGTCTGCAACACGTATTCAAGGAGAACAAAGCACAGCACACAATGTATCCTCACACACATCCGATTACTAATCATATTTATACTTATAACTGTTTCATGTTATTGAATATTTCTACTCATTGACAATGATCCATATATGAAGCTATAAAGAGTGAATATCTGAAATTTCAAAAGTCAGCAATCGACATTTGAACATTTGAAATGATACAACAAATAAGTTCAGATGGTAAATCAAACAAACACATGCATGTATCAAACATTCTGATTAATACATTAATATGAGAAATGACATCAATAGTAAATATGATGTCAGTGAGGAAGTACATTTAAAAAAAGAAATGATGACTGTGCACATGATTATTATTATGATTTCAATAACCTGGAGGGATGTGAGGGTGAGATTTTGCATCTATGACTGAGGTCAACAGTCCACCAAGAACTGTTTGTTGATATCTATCATTCGATACTTCTCCTTTATTTCAATTCAGTTCTATTTGATTTATATAGTGGCAATGCATAACAAAAGTTATCTCATGAAACTTTCCATACAAAGAGACTGTGAAACGTGAAAATGAATGCTCACATTGAATTAAACATATCTGACAGCTCTTGGTTACTCTACACTGTCACACTGCAGTCATACGTCATTAAATGTTTACACCTGATTCTCACACACACTGTGAATCGCTAATAACAGATGCTTCTTTTTTTCCCCACAAAACTCTGAGGTAGGCAGTTACATGTAGTTGAAAGTCCAGGAACAAACCAATTATTGGGTCTTGTGTTATGATATTTTGTCAAACTAATGTTAGGAGAGCTTTGATTTATTCAGCTGGTGGCAAGATTTTTCTCATCATAGCAACCGACTGTGGTTTAATTTGAAAGTTTCAAAGGGGAAACACACATGGAGAGAGGAGCTTACATCAGAGCATCAAGTTTCCAAACTACTTTGTTAACCATAAAAGTGTAAATCTTCAGCACTGCTGCAGGTGTAAACAGGAGTGTGTGGTTCAGGTAATAGTGCATGAAACAGGTTGATGAAATTGTGCATGAAACCTGCAGTCAAACGTGGTGGTGGTGAAAATGTTCAGGTGTGGGGAATGTTTTGCCTATTGTGGGGTTGATGACTTTCACAGGCTGAACCCGCCTGCTGAGTATTGTAAGGAGTATAATATGTTGTAGCTGCGTGGAAGATGATTCATTTGATCCTAAACACACTGTACATCAAAGCTCTGCCAGGTCTGCTCAGTTCCAAGAAAGAGCATCGAGGGCTGAGCTGCACGGCTTTCCATTTCAGACATCAACCCCAATAAACCTCTTCATGAAAGGTTGAAGAAGGGGGAAGAGCCCTGGAATAATGTGGACTCTTTGAGAATTGATTCCAAGTGGAGTGCAAGCAGACAAAGATTAAAAGTAGGACTTTGAGTAAATACTAGCAAACTTTTAGTCAAACAATGATGTGATCTTGTTTGAGAAAAAACATTTGACCAAAAGTATTTTTGCTTTTTCTTCAGCCGACATGCTAGATGGGGAGTGTTAGGACCCTATAAGTGCCTATTAGCATGCACTCTTGGTTGTTCCCCAGCATACATTACAGCTTGATTTGGAATAAATATAACATGGAAGAGCTTTATGTAAAGAGTATGTATCATGGCACATCCTCCTATGACCTGCTGCTCTGGAGACAAATTACAAACTGAAAGATGTCCAACGGAAAAAGCCGTAAATCAGAGCAAAGCCAAACACTGCGGGGCAGCTAATGAAGTGGCCACAGAGGGCCACGGTGGGCGACCTCCATCTTGTCACTCATTACTGCTAAAGGAAACAGCAGAGGCCCGCATGGAAACGCACGCCTTTCACTATCCCAGATCAAACAGCAGCGAGCCTGCTCCACCGCTCTTCAAGTCCAAATCACAAACACCGTACGAGCCTGCTGCACATCCAGGCAACCTGTGTGAAAGTGGGCTTTTGATCATGTCCCGAGCCCCCCGAGCATGTGTTTAAAGAGGATAGCAAGAGGAACTATGTGGGATCTGTGCGCCTGACCCCAGAGAAATCATTTGCTCTGATGGCACTAAGAGGCCTGGCCTCCACACACTGGGCTGACATGGAGATGAACACAGCAGATTAGCAAAGACTAACAGTCTTTGTCATGATGAACGGAGGCCGGGGCCGAGTCAAGACGCTGAGACTAAACCCGCCAGCTCTTCTAAAAACATACAACCCCCGAAACACTTGTCCAAGCTCAGACACATGTAAAATACACCCACGCCTGCTTAGATAAACTCTTGAGCGGCTCCACAGACACGCAGTATACTCAGACTGGAGTTTGACGGATGCAGCTTCTTCTTTGGAAACAAACGCAGTATACAGTATTTCTAAGTGTTGTTTATTACTAAATGACATGTTAGCCCATTGTAAATGTGCCGATTTTGGAATTACTTTTAGATTTTAGTGTGTGATGTTTTGGAAAGTAAAGCTGAAGCCATGTTCTCACTCTGTTTTACCAGTCTGCTGACCAGTCAAGTGACCAGCAGTGTTGACCTGAAGCGGCTGCATACCCTGTATTTTGGGTTGAAAATATATTTATTCTTTTAACACTGAGTGTACTGTAGGCCAGGAGACACAAAACACAAGAATCTTCATTGGAACCTGACCTTTTGTTATGGTTAGCAGCTGTTTAAAGTAGAATGCTTTAGTAACACAGAGGGAGAGAAGGTGCAGAGAAGGATTGTGGGAAAGGATTTTTGCTCTGCCTCAACACTCAACACTCTGATTTACAGACTTTCCCGATGGACAGTGAAGTAAACTGCTGCCAACTGTAGCTGCTGTTAGCTAATGTTAGCGTTGCTCAGCTAGCCGTACCTCCCTGACTGAGTGATCAGAACACCAGGGCAGTGTTGGTGTTCACACCAGAGCTTTGGACCTCAGAGAGGATTTTCTGCACATGCACCATATCAACATAATTGGGTGATAGTATGTCGATGATGTAAAATAAAATAAAATAAATCAATAAAATAATAATAATAATTATCCAGGTTTTATCATTTCATTGAACATTAATGTTTTTGAGGCTCAGCTTGAAACTAACTTATAATTACAATTAGAATTTTAAAATAATTGAAATTCAGGTTTCCTCTCTTAAAAATTTCAGCATTTCTATAAAATCAATCAAATGTCTATCTCAAACTGCCCCGAGCCTGCAGGACTGCTCATATGAACACGTGTCCGTATGAAGCACTGAGGTATGCTCGCTGCTATGCAGAAGCTCAAAACTGGGCCTCACTTAGACTATTTCTGGTCAGCAGTGGACTGGAGACAGGTGTGAAAAACTGAAAGTGAAAATATAATTCCTCCATCTCTTTCTAAAATAAAGAGGGGACTATCTAACCATTAAATGCATGCAGATATAACAACATATTTTCTATCGTGTAGGGAAGCCTATGGTCCCTCGTCACCTTTTTTTTTCCACTTGAAATGCTACCATAGGGGCATTCGAGGGAGCAGTGGTTGCCTGAAGACTGTAGCACCAGTTAATGTACCTTCATTTCTTGGACTGACCTCTGATGTTGTGCCAGTCTCCATAAAGGCTTGAGACAAACATGTGGGTTTCCCACATTGCAGACAAGTATTTTTTAAACAGTGTTGTGTTGCAGACAAAAGGATGAATACTTTCTTGCAGCAATGGGGAATTTGTGGACTGTTACTGACTAACATTTACAATACACACATACATATCTACACAGAGAAATACAATCTGGAATATTTTGGAAGAAATCCTGTAAATAATGCATTTGTTTTTTTGACTTTGCAGAAGTTTTTGTAAACTCTGATTTTGTGTTGGGGAGCTGAGCGAGGCTCAGTGTGCCTTCCAGGCAACACTCAGGGGAGAGATATCATTAACCAAAAACAGCTCCGCAACAATAACAGTCATTGTTATTTTCATAATGTTTATATTTCATGTCAATGGCCAAAAGCATCCCTACATATTCCACATGTATGGACAGTAGATGCATTTATATTCTATAACACAAATTGAATGCACATACAGAAAAACAATCGTGTAGATACGACTGCACGCAAGCACATAAAAAATCCCATATTGACATCATCAGTGTGGGAAGTTTCTCTTTCCTGTCCAAATACTCACAGGGTTCCTCTCCCTCACGAGAACAAAGGCTGAGCACAAGGGAAAAAAATCTGTTGAAATGCATTTTAGATGACTGCTGACAAGTCACTCACACCCAATAAAAACAGAGATATAGTGAAGTGCAGCAAGACAAATGGCTGCCCGGCTTTTACCGCCAGCAGCAGAGCAAAGCTGGCAAAGTCCAGCCGAGAGGACCGGGACAAAAACTAGTCCCTAAAATCCCAGAGTGCCATTTAACTTTAATGACCCGAAGCAAACAATGAAAAAGAATGGAGACGAGCTTGCCCTTAGCCACAAGTGTCTGTACTTTATGAGTTTGTCACAGGAAAAGATACAGCGCTGTTTTACATTTAGCGCAGAGACATTACAGTGACAAAGGCTGGACGACAGGGGGAATCATGGGAACACCAGAGCACAGACATGTCTGAAAAGGAAGCCGCTAAACAAAGATGTGAAACTTGCATTACTACAGTCTTACAGTGATCGAATGCTTACCAACACCCGTTGATCAAACGTGACAGACACTCTCAGGTCTATAAATTTAATTCACTTCCAACTGGCTCCATTTCCCCCTGACTTTAGTATTTGGTCTAATAAGTGAGAGTCAAATAAGAGCCAGCCATCTTTCATCTACATCTGCTATTAGAAAGCCACATAAAAGGGAATGTCCAAATGTATCACTTCCACATTCTGTACATATGGCAAAGCCATTTCTTCACAGAGGGACAACTAAAACACAGAATCTGAAGTTTGCTGCATGATATGGAGGAAGACTGCGACGAGGGATTTTGAGAGGTTCCATCATGGGAGGTCTGAGCAACAACTTCCACTGTGCTGGGCTCAGGCCTGTGATGTTGGCAGGATAACCTGGTCCCATGAATGCCATGTCACATGTTCTGGGATCAGAGGAACTGAAGGAGCTGGAGTGTGTATGTGAGTGTAAGTAAAACTATGGGTTTGACCAGATCTTGAACCGAGCAGCACATGATGCCTACATACATGCCAGGCAGCTTCTAAAGTCCAGCTGAATCAGCAATTGACCCTGACACTAATATCATCAAGCTGCGCTCTGAATTAAATGGTCACAGTGCAAACATGGCGCTCATTTCAAAGAGTCAAGGGGCTTACCTCTGAAAAACAAAGGCCATGACACTGTTTAAATACGAGCATGAGGAACCAGACTCCAGCGCTCGCGAGGAGAGAGAGAGAGGCCCGGTGAGCAGGAGCAGTTTTATAGAAGACTGCTTGTCTGCTTTTGGACAAGTTCAATAAAGTTTCGTGCTAAAAAAAACAGACTTCATCTGATTTGATTCAGGGATTAGAAGAAAACATTCAGTCCACCACAAGAATCTTAAACAGAGCCTTCTTTGGAGGAGGGTGCTGCAAACATGGTTTGATGCACACACACTCATTTATCACTTCGATTTATTAGCAGGATGAATGTCAACACTCAAACAGTAAACAGAAGTATGAGGCTGCTGACACTCACTACATACTGTGTGTCTGCATCACTCATAAATCTTAAAAACTCTTCCATGTCATGAACATGTGGTTATAAAGTCATTGTTCAGTATTCTCATAAGAAATGTATTTTTTATGTTTATTTT
Organism: Larimichthys crocea; assembly: GCF_000972845.2. Taxonomy (NCBI): domain Eukaryota; kingdom Metazoa; phylum Chordata; class Actinopteri; family Sciaenidae; genus Larimichthys; species Larimichthys crocea. The sequence goes on along the minus strand of NC_040017.1, from coordinate 887,296 downwards.
ATTTATCACATTTTTATATGTAAGAAATGTGGCTTCAGCTAGGCGTTTAAAAATTTACAGCCAAAAGCCAAACTCTTAAGACGGGTTTTAAGACGGGGTCTCCTATGGTGGGTCCATAAGGTTCAACTCTGATGTTTGTAGTTAAAAATTAATTAAATATAATTCATAATAATAATACTATAAATCACTGTTTATGATGTTTTATTTTCTGTGAAGTAAAATGCTCTTTAAATATATGAAAAACCTAATTATGAATTATTTTTTATTATCTGAACACAGCACAGAGTGAGCTTTAAACAATAACAGTAGTTTGTTTTTGCTCAGTGGAGCACCACGCTTAGGTGAAGTCAGGATTTCACAAATACTGAAGTCCAAAAGAGAAAATTCAACTTCCTGAGAAGTTTTTGCTTAGACAGCAAATACTTGGCAGCATTTGTGTTGTGATGGTTGAGCTGAGTTGATGCTATTTCAAAGAATATTTCACGCCATGAACAGAATCACAGTGAATAAATATTAAAGGACTTATTTTATTCTAATTGATCTTGTTTTTGCTAAAAACATCACTGAACATCATCATGAGAATTAGCCTTGAAAACTAAATGAACCAGTGACTAAAATCCACCATCCAGTGAAATCCACAATGGACCAGTCCTAAAAACAACTTGCTTGTTGTTTTTGCAGATATGAAGCAGTCATATCTTCATATCTACAGATACTATGTGTATAAAAAAGCATTTTTACTCATGAGAGCTGAACTGTATGGAGGTGGAAGCGTGCAGTGACCTCTGCAGCAGCCCCATCAGTTCTCACATGCTAACAGTGTTTGGGAAAGTCTGTGGCTGCTGATGGAAAGCGGGAGGACGTTAACTCAGTGAGAGTTAGCTCTCGCTCACTGTTTGCTCGGAGCTGTAGGTTAACTGCTCTGCTGTGAATACTCAGTGATGTTGCGTATGTAAGCAGAGCTGATCTGTGCCAACACCGGCAGTGAATAGTTTGAACTATTTTTTTCCTCACTGGAACCGAGGGTCTAAGGACAGAGGGTGTCACTCCCTGTACAGATTGTAAAGCCCTCTGAGGAAAATGTACTTTGTGACTTTGGGCTATACAAATAAAACTGATTTGATTTGATTTGATTTGATTTGATATTTCAGTAGAGTGTACAGGTCTGAAAAGAATGATTATCTTTTTATGTCAGTTAACAATAAAAACATTTAAAATATGTTCAGGAAAGCAATAGTTAATTGTTAATCACATGTAATACGACTGATTCTACAAGTGAAATTAGTGATTTTCACATAGTTGCCACTTGAGGCATAAGTGCTTGTATTTAGAGAATTCCCCAAACGACAGGAGGAAACACCCAGCCAACCTCCAAATGTGTCAAACCAATGTTTGTGAGTACATATGAATGCCTTTGCGGAAACCCAAACCCACAGCTCTTCCATTAATTGGCCACAGAGGATTTGGGGCTTGATATAATGTGACCACACGGCTTAATGCCTGCACATAATGAAGATGTACTCTGTGACATATTCAAACATGTGAAGCTGAGAAGCAAACAAATGAAAAACATAGCATCTCTTTAAGTTTACTCTTTAAGTCCAGGCTCTTTCCAGTGGAACTGAATCCTCCTATGTGTTTCATTTGTGAGATGACTGAAGAAAAGCTTTTTAGCAAATGTTTGAGGAAGTTACATTTAATCAATATTTTATTTTCTATGAATGCAAAGTCTTCCAAATATGCAAAGTTAGAATCCAATCAAGGGCAACTTGCAAGCTTTTTCTGGAGCTTTGATCTGATTAAATTGTCTTTAAAGTAACACAAATCTTACAAATGATATGAATGAAGTCAACAGCCACTGAGGTTTTTTGTTACATGTTTACAGCTCTGTGTCCATGACAACTGAGCAGATTCCATCCGGTGATAAAGTGATACAGATGAAAGTTAACGGAAAAGTTAGAGTGGACCCGAGTTGGAATTTTTTAGTCAGATGTGTTCCTGGTTTGTAACTTGTTGCTAAATCCAATAAGTTGAATTAAATGTCATCTGACATTATGATATGATAGTCAGCTCAGTTTCTTTAATTCAGTGTCTTCTGTGTGGATCATCAGCTGGTGAGGATAGATAGATTAGCTACGGCTAATAAAAGACTCTAAAGACAGCTGTCTATTTCTCCAAGAAAAGCCAGCGTTTGACAACCTGACATCTGAAACCAAGGACTAATTGTTCCAAATATTACTGAAAATTTTCACGGCAGATCTGCCACAGTTACAACTATAACGTGACTTTTAGCTCTGTTTTTGGCCTCCACCAACTCCCAAGAAAAATAACTGGATCTTTAGCTGCTATATTACTGCACAAGCTATAGGCTACCTTTGTTTGTCTGCTGTTTGGTGCTGGAAACATTGAATCCAGTGAGGTTTTTCTTGCTGAAAACAGCTGCATGCTGCTTTCAGAAACAAGACTGATGAGAGCAGCGAGTCTGACCCAAAACAGTAAAGCTGTGGGGTGTGAAACCAAAACAATGAGCTGAAAGATGGTAAAATGCAGAGCATGGTGATTTAGTGTGGGTTTGACACTATGAGCGACATGTTTCACTTAACACATTGTCATTTCAACCATTGTTCATATAAAAAACAGCTTAAATATACAGGGAAGTGCTCCAAACTGAGGCACCTCCACCTTTAAATCAAGTTAAGAAAGAGTGGGATGTGGGAAATATAGTATCCTAATACTCAATGAGATCTGATGTTCAGAACAACTCCATCCTAATATATGCTAAAGTGTGCTTCTGCAATGTATTGGAGGTCAGCCATGAACAACATGACACTGGAGGCCTGAGGAGGGGAGTCGAGACAGAAATCTCCACCTTGTCTGTGACGCAGTGCGACCACTTAATGCTCAACATTGGCCAGGAGGGAAATTGGCCAATCAGTGATTAGAAATGAAGCAGTGTGGAGAATGAGGAGGGGGGAGGTGGCTGAGGCTGTATCCAGCTAACAAGAAAGGAGCCTCGGCCTCCACCATTTTGACTGTAGAAGAAACAAGGACATCCAGAACAGACGGAGTAAGAAATATGGTGCGCTGCATTAGCCAGACCCCCCTTTCTCCACCTCGTGCCAATTACACAAGAAAATGTTTTGCCAGGGAGAGAAAAGGCCAGACTCCAACCACTGTAAATCTGCCCCCCCCCCCTCCCTTTAACCACGACACCAACAGCAGCTACGCTTCAAATGAGTGAAATCGAAGCAGTTTACCACTGAACCACTTTGAAGATGACCCATGTTTTTCATCTTGACAGTCTCTGAGGTGTGTCCGAGACACGCAGCCGAACGCACTGATAAAACCCGAGGAGGTGAAAATGGAAAGAATACACAGAAAGCAACATCTCGAACCGAACAAAATCAGAATGGAAGAACAGTAAAACATTTCCCAGCGGAAAAGCAGATTTTCTTGCATGCCGTGCCAAACCATGCATTTTCAAAACATCCAGTTTTCATGAGCTAAAACAGCAGCCAACATTTTCATATGTGACAGAATCAGATGAGTCTTCAAATTATTTATTTATAGCTTCAGAAGATAGTTAAGTAAGTAATCAATCCACAAAGGAAGAAGGGCAGTTTATGTAAAAGATTTCAAATCACCTGGTTTGGTTTCATTGGATAGTTCTGGATTTAGATTTGTACTTTTGGTATAAATAAATATTACTATAAAAACAGACTATTAATACAAATTATAATAATGATCCTTTAATGTTATACCAATGGGACATGTTGAGTGTTAAACAATTTCGTTTACAATATACACATAAATACAGTATATTTAATATAGAATATAATCAGGATGGAGTGGATGTGAATGTTTTTTTTCTAAATCCATTGAGGATATTAGGAAGCATCACTCCGATGGAAAGCTGTGAAAACATAATTAGAGTATTTGATACAATTCCTGAGAGAGATTGCTGAGTCTTGTGGTGTTTGTTTCCCACCAAATGGAAGTCATATTTCAGTCAAACACTGATGTCAGACTGACTTCTGCTGTAACCTCCTCCTGCTCTGACCACGTGACAGTGGGAGTGTGTGGAGGTTCAATTCCCCTCTACAACTTCCTCAGCTCAATTCTGCTGCTTATAAAAAAAAATCTAACTTTTTGATAGCTGCAGATACTCAGAGAGGCGCTGCATGGGTCTTGGCCACAGTGAGGACTGACACTGGAGACAGTGGAGAGGAGACTGAAGGAGCACAGAGGTCAGGCTGAACTGAGCTGAGAGGTAAGAACAGACGGAGATCACTCACACTGCGCCAGAACTACTCACTGCTTTCTTAATAGAGCGCTTCTTCATTTGTGATTTACATGGTTTGTTTTCCCTCTGCGGTCTGATGCATTTGTGTGAAAGGCTGACAAAAACTGAAAAACAAAAAGTTCGTTTGGCCAAATCTGAGCATGAAACACTGTTTCTGATTCACTGCTGCATGTGTGAGAGGTTGTTTGGCACATTTCTGAGATTTCACTTAAATTCACAAAGTCATTCCTCAGACTTTGGCCTTGTGACCAAATACAAATACATTTAAGCACATATCTCCTGAACTGCCTCTGACATGACTGTAGCTGTGCGATACCAGGCCCACAGTTCTCCCTCATGAATGTAGCAGACTTTACAGGCTCTGAATGACTTCAGACTTTAGTATAATTGTGTTCTGGCTAATTAGACAGATTGTCTAATTGGCTCTGACGGAATAAGGGCATTTACTGAGATAAATACAGCCACATCACAATGAAGGCTGCTGCAGAGCTCCTGTGGTGTGGACACACACACACACACACACACACACACACACCCATGCATGCACACACACACACAGACCTCATGTTATTTTACAGTTAACTGTTCACTCAACAAGCAGATGAAAAATGTATAAGGTGTCAAAATATTGGTAAAATATATAAATGAGGGTTTTATGGAGTTTAGTTGGAGTAAATTAAGCAGAGGATGTGATGTTTGGAGGTGTGTGAGACAGGGTGACAGTGTGTGTGTGTGTGTGTTTGTGTGCAGTTAATAGTTTGAGGTTGGAAAATAAAGCAGCCAGCAGCAGCTCAATCTCCACTTTTCAGCAGATGGAGAAAGTCGTAGATGAGCGTCTGTCAGCAGAGCTGCGAACACACACTCACACACACAAATACACTTGCTCACACTCACGGCCGGATGACAAACGGTGGCCGTTCATTCGCTCATGTCACCAACAGATATATAAGTCACACTGGCATCAGATTTATAGACGCGCTGCGGAGTTTATGCTTCATTTAGCGCAAAACCACGAGCGCATATTTCACCTGCGAACACAGCGCGGCCTTTACGCGCCAGTCAGCCAGGCACACGCACACCACAAACACACACAAACACACACACACACACACACCTGCTCGATGCTGTGGAGGTTTTCCTGAATATTTTTTTTTTTCAGGCTGCTTTGAGGCTGAAAAATTCAGGAAGGAACGTTCGAACGCGCGAAATGGTTAAAAAACATGTTTAATGATGACAAACTGTAAGTCTAACTTCAAAGTAGTTTTTGTTTTATATATTTCATATATTCTGTAAATCTGCAATTATAAAAAAAGAAAACGTGAAACTTCTATTCGGAGCGTTCATGTCGAAAAAAAACAACAACTATAAATTATAAAATCTTTATTAAATAACTGCGGCCTCGTGCCTGCGGCCGAATCACAGCCGGTATTCAGTACGCCGCTCACTCTCACTGATATTGCTTCAGTAACAACTAATCAGAATACAAAATCTAATCATAAGAAATAATCTGGATCATTCATGTGACAGCAGAGTCAAACTCTACAGGCCTGAACTGTGAGGAAAACTGTTACAAAGAGAAACCTTTAATAAATGTTGTAGTGTGTTCAGCGGGCCTGACATCATTTTACGCAGCGACACACACTTTTTTTTTTTTTAATTCACAGATATTCTTCTATGCTTGACGAGCAGGAAGAATGTTTCAGGTAGTTTCTGATATGACACATGTGCATTCTTGTTTTATATTTTAGATGAGTCGCTATTGTTTTGCATACCGGTGCGTTTCAACATATTGGAGCTGAGGTGCACGGTGTGGTGGGAAAAAAGGGCCTCAATCAGGAGGCGAGTCACTCCTGACACACTGAACACCAGAGAGGAGAGTGTTATTTCATATATTCAGACAACATGTTTAATCATTTCTGGACACGGTGTTTACATTGTGGCCACATCTGTGCCGCAGCAGTGTGTCAGCATCACCTCAGGTGAATGATGCAGGCCATGCATGTGACAGAGGTTTAATAATAATAATAACGAGCTCATGAAGACATTTACAATCCAATCCAAGACAACATGGAAAGTATTCTGCAGGAAATGATTGCAAAAGAGTTTTAAAAAACACACTCATTGTACAGTATGGGGGTGGTGGTGGAGGGTGGTGGTGCCTGGATGTTACCGAGGCTCACGGGAGGCACAATCCGCCTTAAAGGCACTGCACCCCCGTTGCAGCATCAGAGCCGGCCCGGTGATAGAGGCAGGGGGGGTCAAATCTCTCTCTCTCTCCCTGCAGCTCTCACACATCAAGGGGGCTGAGCAATTGTAACGTGTAGTAATGTGTGTGTGTGTGTGTGTGTGTGTGTGTGTGTGTGTGTGTGATTCTAAGAAAACACCCCCACCGAGTTCCCCCCTCAGAGCTCAGAGTGCGAACTGCACAGGCGCAGAACCGCAGCTCGGTGCTGAAGAAGCTGAAGGGCACTAGGGCAGCCGAACTGATCCGACGCACCGACACTTCCCAGCGGACAGCCGCCGCATCAGCCTCCACCTCCGAGTCCCGCGTGAAAACAGGCGTTTTTTTTTTTTTGTTTGTTTTTTTTAAAGCACGTGCAGCCGCCGCGGGACGGGGAACACCCAGCTGTGTCCAGCTGAACACTGACTGAAGCTGCGCTGCACAGGGATGGATTTAAGCAGATGATAGCTGAATGCATGAGGTACAGAACAGACACGTAGACTGCCTGCTGCTGCTGATCAGCTGCACTGGGATCTGATTATCTGCTGCTGATGTGCTCGCTGTCTGTTTGAGGCTGTGCTGGGTGGAGGTGTCAGAGGGGAATCAGCTGCGACCAGAACCACTCAGCCCACGACACGGTCTGACAATGTGAATGTGACAGAGAGAGAGAGAGAAACTTATTTTATAATTTAACTTATTTATTAGTTATGCGGTAACATCATAATTAAATTAAGCTTAAATACTGCTTTAGTTTACACATGTAGACTCTATTTGATACATTTGAAATATTTTAATAATTCATAATAATATATATATCACTATTCTAACAATATTATTTGCATCTAAATGATAACAGTACATTAATATTATTATTATTATTAATAATAATATTATTATCAGTTATTTTTTTTATTTCATATAATTACAGCTTTATTTTCCTTTCATAAATATTGGCCTGTCGTTCACAGATAATGACATGAAATATAATGGTGTCAAAAATCGTAATATGATCTATAATTAATTCATTAATTAATCCGCTTTTATCTGTTTATTTTGTAAAAAAAAATAAAATGTTCGATGTCCTCCGCTTTATAATCTATATTCTATATTCGATCATTTGCTGCTGATTCGTCTTCAGTGGGTGGAAACTTAATGAAATAATATCAAACTGTGCAGCTGATGAGATGTTGCATTTTTCTTATATTATATATTTATTCGTTTTGGTTTAATATTGTCTGTCGGTTTAACTGAAAGTCTCCGTGTTGATGCTCAGGCCTTCGTGTGTCACAGCTGCAGACACAAAATGGCGGAAGATTGAAAGTTTGGGTCTCAGTTAACTTACCAGCTTCATATCTCACACACACACTCTCTCTCTCTCTCTCTCTCTCTCACACACACACACACACACACACACACACACACACACACACACAGCTCAGAGCTTTATATTATTATTTCTCTCTGCTGCTCAGGCTTCTTCTTCTTCTTCTTCGTCTTCTTCTTCTTCTTCTTCTTCTTTTTCTTGAGGTGCACTGTGATGTTTTACAAGCAGATTCATTCAAACATTTCTCAGCGGAGAAACAGCAGGCACAAAGGACACACTCCCTCGAGGACCTGACACATTTAAATACAGCTTTATGTATTTAAACAGCATGAAGTCATCCCTGATATCTCCACTCTCATTTATTGACTTCTTTTTTCAGTGCTGACAGGTATGAAAATGGCCTAGCGTGTGGAGGAACGCATGCCCTGAATACTTTTCAGATTGAGTGTCCGGAGTGACACAAACAGAAACAGGGTTCCAGCCAACACTGCTCACTTAAACACGACCAGTGAAAGGCCCGGTTCACAGTGTAAAAAAAAAAAAGAGAGGTTTATGGGCATTTTCCCTGTCGGGCCTTATCTTTATTAGCTTTCACAAACGTCTCCATCAGTTTACGCTGGACGCCGCCTCTCCACTTTCATGGCTGAGAGTGGCCGCTCTGTGTTTACAGGCCTGAGGAATGAACAGCACGAGGCTTTCAGGGGCAGGGAGAAGAAGGCTACAGGTTTACACTGACGCGCAGCACTCTGGGTAGAGTCTGTCTCCGTTCTTCTAAAAGATTGGTAGTTAAGATAATTGTTATAGGAGAGTGATGAGAACTTGGGGTCAGTGTGAAAAACAGTAGCAGTAGAAGACAGATTCTAGTCGTAATATGTGTTGAAATGCTTTTAAATGAAGGAAAGAAAAGCATTTGTTGTAAAGTTAAAGTGCTGCAGTTTAAATGACTGGTTTGGTAAAGGTTTCCAGCCTCGCACATAGCACTCAGAAACCAGTGTTTGCAGCCTGAAGCTGGATGACACCCTCGAGAGTCTGAAGCTGACGTGAGGCTCGGAGCAGCAGCAGGATAAGACACAGGCACAGATGGGAGGTTATGAAGCAGTGTGAATGACACTCTGCAGCGGTGATGTAGGTGTGAGAGACAGGGAGACATATGACCGTCAGCATAATGACATGGATTAATCCACTGTCCATTCTTTTACCCACGCAGTGCTAGTTTAAGATTTCTTTGTTGGTTTTTGGTCCCTTTCCGTTCTAAAATCCAAAAGCTGAAACTGCTTTAAATCCCCGTCCTGCATGTCTTCATAACTGAATTCAAATTGCTTCAGGAGTTTCGGATTTACTGAAGGACTTCAAGTGCATTGTCAAACCAAACTGCACTCTTTGTTGCATTTCTTCTTCAGCCACGATTACAGTTTGTCAGTATGATTTGCTGCTCCGGCTTTGAGCCAGAGTCTCTTCCACAGATCTGAAATAAAACTTAAGCGTTTGACTTGCTAACTATCTGTAACGGAGCCTGCATGGGCCGAGGTTCACACGAGACTGTTGTTAGGTGCTGGGATTTTCTTCATGGTGGATGAGACGGCACGGCGCAGCGCGGCGCAGCATGGTAAAATTCGTGCAGGATTTTGTTATCTCCTCACGCCTAAGAGGAGTATGAGTACAAACAAAGGCTGAACTGTTGTGAGGTTTGCCCCAGTGCATGATGGGATGCAAGGCTGTCCATGATGGAACAGCTTTTGATACTGAGTGACAAAATATTAAATTAAAATAAAGTATTCTGAAGGACAAATCTATTTTTTATTATATTGTTCATCACTACTGACTTTGTATCCTTTTTATATAGACTATATTTGTATTGATTATATCTAATATAGTTAAAAGTGACTTTGTATTGTTCATATGTTAATATGAGAGAATTTCTTGTACATGATAACATACAGAGCAGACAGGAGACAAATACTCTAAACAGCAATATTTCAAAAGTCAGTTTGGGTCAGTTGTAACTGAATGTTCAACTGAACCAGTTTTTCATGTCTACATCCAATAATAAGCCACTCTAAATACCACTTGGCTCAAGTTAACACAAGTTATTTTCCACTGTCAGGCGACTTTGCCAGACTTTCTGACCAACAAGAGCAACTGCTGGCTGGACAGTGGACACCAGTCCAAACAAGTCACCTCGTCTTTGCTGGAGAAATGTAAATTCTTGTGTTACAAACATTTGACGACACAGCTGATGAATTTTCTGGATTTTTATGTCCACGTTTGACATTTAGAGTATTTTAAATTCTTTAGTTTGGCTTATTAACATAATTAAAGTAGGATTATTTAAAAAAATAACACACACACACATGGGATGAGTAGAAGAGAGATTTATTTATTTTAATTTTTTTTACAGTATAATTAAATATTAGATATTTCAATTTACATATAAAAACCTGTTGAAAATGTATGAGATGATGGCCAACATCTGCAGCTGCAGCATCCACATTTTCCCTCCACATTACTTACATTCACATTAAACAGAGGAGCTAATCCAACTATCTGAAACACGGCAGAATCATCAGCTGGCTTCTAGATTTGTTATGAGTGAGCATGAGGATAACGTGTTCACACAGTGAAATTGGTCGACAGTGTAAATTTCAGTATTTGTAAATGAAATATTGAGCCTACGTTTTAGAGGTATTTAAATAAAGGGGAGTTATGAGTTGTGGGTTCAAATCAGAGATGAAATGGGATTAGAAAGAATTTTAAATTATGTTATTTAACTAAAATACAAGAAATAATCAAAATAAAATATCACCATCATAATAATTTTCAACTTTGTTAATACAATGCTTCTTAGGAAAAGTTCACTTTTTCACATTCAGCATTATTACATTATTTATAATTTAGTCTACATTCTACATAAACGTTTCCGGTAAAATGAATGTTGATTCATGTAGCAAATTAGAATTTAACAGTTCACACTTACACTCCTGGTACAAAGCTAAAAGCAGCTCACATTCATTGGCTGTGCAGCTACATGTTGTGGTGAGCACACAGTACATCTAGTCTATAGGTTGTATACTGAATATTTGAATTTGAGCAGAGCTTGATGCCAGTCAGTTAACCAATAGTGCATTTCTACAGTTTCTATGATAGTTTATGATGCATAACATGCATTGCCGAGTCTCCATTATATCTGTGTAAAGTGTCACATGCAGGTCTAATGTACAGTGAACATTTCTCTCAGCTTTCACAGCCACTCACTGATAAGTCTGACAGCTGAGTATTTTTCTAATCCTTGCAGAGATGCTGCAGGAGAAGGTTTCAACTGTGACGGATGAATGTATGAGCCGGGTCCAGACCGTCGGAGAGACGGATCTCCTTCCAGACCAGTCACGACTGGGCCTGTCCACAGCTCCCACCATTCCCAGCTCCAGTGAGCCCGACCAGGTACAAAACAGTTTTCTAACGTGTGCAGTTTTCAGAATCTCTCTGCACAGTTAGAACTTGATAAAAGTAGCATGTTGATTTTTTTTTTTAAATAGAACAGAAAAATGTGTTTGTTAGAGAGATTTAGTGGAGAAAGAAATAGCGGAAACATGTGTTTACTTTAAGAGTGAATCATACCAACAGGACCTAAAGCCAGCTTTTCATTAATCAGACTCTGATGAATCTTTTATAGTCTCAAAACAAATGAAATATTTTAGTTAATAAATTCAGAAAAACTCAGGAGTGGATTTTAAATATGACGTATGCTGCAGAAGAATTTACATGTTGATCTGTGTATGTACTTTAAATTCCATGATGTTTTCTCGGTGCCTTGTGTCTATTAGATTGTGGTGACAAGATGAAGTGCTTTGTGTGGCGTGTAACAGTGATGGCCGCTCTCTTTCAGAACATTGAGAACATTAAGGTCATTCTTCATGAGAGGGAGCTGTGGAAGAAGTTCCATGAGGCCGGCACAGAGATGATCATTACTAAAGCAGGCAGGTTAGTAAAGCTGCGAACACACCATCTATCAGTCAGTGTCGGTCTGAACCCGAAGACGAGAACATTTGTTTGCTCTGTTTTGTTCATTCATTTGTTGTATTTAGATTCCAAATTTACAATGCTTCATTCTTAATTTCAAAATGTTTAATCCACCACCAAAAAGTCATGTTTTGCACGTACGTAAAAGAAGTAATAGAAATCTGTTTGTGTGTGTGATAGCATAGCTCATCTATTAATTAAATGATTTGAAATCATTTTATTAATCAGTGCTGCAAGAAGTTTGAGCAACAAACTTTATCTGAAGTATCAAAAGTAAAAGCACTTGTTATTGTCTCATAATATATTTATTTTCTTTTGTTCATGCATCAACACGTAGGAGCACTGTCTCACTGGATTTTCACCAAGACGTCAACAGAAACTTGGAAAATGTTTCATGTTGTTTGCCACGTCATATATCAAAGGCTGCTCATATTCTTCAGTGCAAAAATGTAAAGTTTGTGGAAAAGTACAGAGAAAGTGATATTCAAGTGATGAATTAATTTCACAAAACGTGTACCATACCTTTGTGTGACCATCTGTTTAGACAGCTAATAGTAACATATAGCAGTTATAACTTTGTCTTTCAGGAAGAGACAGAGAGTTCCTGCTGCAGTGACTACATAATTGAAAACACAAATGACTGCTCGGCTTGTTGGATTTAATGCGACCTGAGGATTAGATAGTGAGGCCTTTGGACATTAACCAGAGAATGAGTACACTCTCAAATCGACCTCCGCCTCTCATTCCTCATGGGATGTTTTTTTTCCAGTAAAAAAATGTAAAAGGTCACCACATTTTTTCCTTAATGCTGCATAACCGTAAGAGATGGGCTTTCCCTTGTCCAGCTGATGAAGTGGGCTCTGAATCCTTAAAGCCCTTTGAAGGGCTGTGCAGTGGTTTAGCTATGCAGCTGTGCTGGGAAACCTGTCTGGGTTTACCTATAGTCAGTCTGCAGCAGACATGCTGAAGGTCTCACAAAACGAGCTTCATCCTTCAGAGCATCAACATCAACACCAGGCTGAATTATTCAAGTGTGTTATGAATAGTGTATGTGGAGCTACTCATCTTGTTATCATCGTAGGAGACTTTTGGTCACACTGAAATCTGTTGTAGTAAGGGGGGTGTTAGCCAAGCAGTGTACAACAGAACACTGTATTAAATAATCTATGAATGCAATTCTCCAATAACGTATCAAACATAATAATCACAGAGCAGACAAGATGATGTTATGAAAAAAAGATCTAAACTAGGCTCAGATCATCTTTGAATGTTCTCAATTTTAGTAATCATAATGATCATTTCCGAAAGTCTAGTATGAGATTGAACGTTAAATTCTGAAAGTTTATGACCTCACCCAAGGCAAGGTTCATCTAGTAATCAGTAATAATACATCATGAAACAAGACGTCAGAAACCTCCTCAAACCTCCTCACGGTGTCAGGGGATCATCCAAGCCATTTTTAGTCATTGTTAGAGGACCATGAACGTCTATGCAAAACTTATTTGCAATCCATTTTAATGAAATAAAGTGGTCAAATTATTACTTGACTGTTCAGAGATCCCAAACAAAGTGAAGGATAATATTAAAACAATCTAGCCAGTTTACAGGGGGGGTTACATTTTTACATAAACTGTATTTTCTCAACAACTGAGCTCTGTCAGATAGACCAAAGCAATCACTTGTTACATGACATCACTGAAAAGTCAGGTAACACAGACAGAAATTTCCTCTTAGCATCTAACACAACATTTTGATTTACATTCCTGTCAACCATTGTTGGTGAGAACAAAATCTAATAGACAAAGACCTTCTTCCCCCTGTTTGAATTCAGCTAGTCTTTTGTCATGTCCTGTAAGCGGCATCAACACCAGAACAAGAGCAGCCTGCAAGTCTGTTGTGTCGCCATAAGTTAGTTAACTACTTAACTCATGTTATCAGCTCAATCATGCAACTGTTTACCTCTAGGATATATATGTATGATACTTACTGTATGTAATTAAAAAGACAGACACCAGATTAAGTGATGGACATGTATCCTCATTTGTTTGTATGTTTTATTTTTTTTAATGCTAATTTAATGTCACACAAAGTAGGCAGTGATGGGCTGTCTGAGAGGCAAGAGCAATAAGCACTGTGGGCTTCTTGGCTCTGCTGTTTCCAACCTTTTTGACATTCAACCCTTTCAAATGAAGAAATGTTCATTTGCGACCCCTAACCATAAGATGGATTTGCCTTTGAGTTGAACACAGTTCAACCAAAGAGGGATTTCATTTTCTTTCTCTTTGCTGCATTTGAATAATTTGACAATAATTTTGGAGCTCTCAGAATTAGACCTGGAGGGTCCTGACCCTATCTTGGGTGCCCAAAAGCACAGGTTTACATATCATGGTGTAACTGAGAACCTTAAGACATTTATCAAGCTCTGGTTGTTCTGTACAGCTGTGGATGGCAATGACTATATGGCACATTCAGCATCTTAGTAACATTGCAACATGACAATCAAGAAGTGAGGAGGTGATACAGGGTATTACTTACAAAGATCATACTCAGTATGTGTTGTTCTATGTGTAACTGAAAGGTCAAAGTGGAACAGTGAAAATGGGTTAGAGTGATTGTCAGGATAAAGCAGCAGGGTGTTGAGTTTGATACAGTAGAAAGGCTGTGAGAGTGAAGGCTTCCCAGCCATGTCAAAATGTTGTGTTATGTATATTATTTGAAAGATTAGGCCTAAATTATAAACAACAACATGTGTTTTTGAGATGTTTAGAAGTATTTGGACAGAAAGATTCATTTAAAAATTGCAACACTGAAATCTTCAAAACAAACAAAAATGTCGGTTTTGTAGTGTTAAAAAAAGGAGAAGGGCCCAAGTGTGTATGTGGATATTCGATATATTCAGAAAATCTGTGGGAAAAGTGGGAACTGTGAATGAAACCCCAATCAAAGATGATTCTACTTAAAGTTATTGTCATTAAGAAAAAAGATAAGCTTTAAACCACCATGATGTCTTTGGATGATGCCAACCTAAAGACATGCTGTCAGCTTTTCCATATCAGAGGGCTCTATCTCTAACACAGTGATTCCCAAAGCAGCTTTTAGTGACAAAAATCATTTTCACCACTTCAAAAAGTGGCATTAATGTTAACTACACTTCTTTATTTGTTTTTAATCATAAAAACTGAAGAACAGGAATCACCATGTTAAATCTGAAATTATGAAGCTGCCAGCATTGTTGAAATAATGGTTTACATTTGCTGGTTGTCATAGCAACACAACACAGTTTACGATTTGTGAGTTTTCTATGTGTACACGGTTAGAAGTAGCAAATGTCAGAGCAAGCCATGGAAATATTTGTCACATTTTATAGAGAAAAAAGAAATCCTGATTCTTTAAATTTTGTTTTGATCCAACACCAAGATACCAGAGACCAGAAATACAACCACACACACACACACACACACACACACACACACACACACACACACAAAGGGCTCATAGACATGAGCCCTTTGGTTAATGTCTATGGTGGAGTGATTGGCAGCCACACAGGGTGGCACAGTGAGAGCAGTTGGGGGGGTTCGGTGCCTTGCTCAAGGGCACCTCTGCAGTGCCCAGGAGGTGAACTAGCACCTCTCCAGCTACCAGTCCACCTTCCATACTTACTGGACTTGGACCAGCCACCCTCCAGTTCCCAAGCCAAGCCCCCATGGAATGAGCTAACGCGGTGCCTGAATACTGAAGGATATTGCTCCCAATACTTCACATCAATAAGAACTAGTCTAATTAAACAAAGGGGCACAACAGTATATTCGCAGATAATTACAGTCTGCATACATATGCAAAATGTACTACCAAAGGAAAAAAATAAACTGGCAGGAGGTGGCATGATAATATATTTAAATAAGGGGATGTTCTGTTCTTAAAAGAGTTTGGACCCATGTGATAAAGGTCAGTGCAGAGGTGGCAGGGGAGGAGGTACAGATGCAGAGCAGCCAGGCCGTCATGCAGGTGATCCCACATCTTCCAAACACTTTGACATGAAACTTGCTCAGTCCACTCCCATACAGCACCTATAGCAGAGCCTGGTCGACTTGTTATTGTGAGTGTCACTGTCCAGGCGTAATCCTCCCTCTTCAAAGCACCCAGCGCAGCTCTTCCCTCACTCTCCCTCTTTGTACACAGCCCGTCAAGAGAGCAGCAGCGGGTTGATAAGAGGAATCCGGCGCCCACAATAGGCTGAGTCTAGTAGGTTGTAGCGCTTCATCATCCCCCCCCTCAGTGCTCCTTTTGATCTCGCCGTGGTACTGGAGATTCCCAGAGAGGGAATGGATCACTGGAGGGCCCAAACATGTGGGATTGTTAAGAGAAACAGCTGGCTGGGCACAGAAACACACACCCTGACACTGATATCATACACACACTCTCCAACTTCCATTTCTCATGCTCCTCTTAAACTCACTCACTTAGTCACACCACTGTATGTATACGTTTGCCTTCATGTTGTCCGCCTTTGAAAATCAGTTGCCCAGAGTTAGAATACCAATGGTTTCTTTATAGATGTTTCATTGATGCAACACCAAGATATGACATGTTTCATCACATGTAACTTAGATTATAGACACACAGGCAGCTCAACGACAAGTCTGCGATAAAAGCCACTTTGCCTGAGAACAGCTTGAGATTAACCACAATAAGTGTGGTCGATACAGATAAAAACACAGTATGGTATATTCAAATGTCAATATGTGCTAGATGGTAAACGAACCAGAAGTTACGCTTAGGGAGGGAGAAATGAAGAGGTTGCAATTCACAACTACGCTGCTAGATGCCACTAATTCCTACAAACTAGTCCTAAACTAGTCTAAATGTATAGTTTCAACCAAGATCACACTTCAGCTTTTACCTCAGTATCTCAAAGAAAGTGCTTGTCCAATTGTCTACAGCGTCTGGAGCTTTCTTTCTGACAGCAGAACTGGAAGCATAGGGCCATTTTTGTAACTTTCCAAAACAGACAATCCCTCTCCCTGTTTACTGTGATTAACTTTTTTTTTGTGTACAGCCAAGTGCAACATTGTGAATGTCTTTGAGGTGAGACTGCGCTGTAGTGTGCGACATAATTCCCATTTGTACTATTAATAGTGTTTCCCCCGCTCTATGACTTCAGGTATGGCCATTGTAAACAGGTATAGAGCCTTTAGCCTTTAGACATGGTCAGCCAACACGCTGTGCAACCTAGTTTGAAGCATACTAAGACCTTAGGAGCACACAGTATGGAGTTCTAAGACCAGGCTTGATATCTCTACAGAAGCAAGACACATTTGGACTCAATGCCACTCATTTGTGCATAAGATTTTGATGCATCCATTTTGGATGGGCAGAGTCATTTCCACAGCTGAAGTGTGAGCAGCAGCAGCAGAGCCCTTAACTTGGTAGTTATGGCCATATCATACAAATCCGAGGGCCACATGTGTTGACACAGGCCTCCATCTGCTCTGTCTCTATGGTGTGAGTGGAGCCAGAGATGAGCAGAGGTCTGTTTTGAATGTTCCTCTAAGATTAACCCGTCTTTCAGTGAGGATGATACCGGGACTGATCTCTCTTACTGATTGGATTTGAAGCCTGGGAGTGAGATGCCCTCAATGCCCCCTCCTCTCTCTTACGTGACAGAGTATTTACAGTAACATGATCAGATGGTGTCAGGCACTATGGGCCTTTGAAGAAGGATATTTGCACCAATCAGAACAGCACATATTAATATAGGGGTTTTAATGCTATGCCATCTTTTCAGAAAGCATGCAAGGCTTTCTTGAATCCTCCATTGTTTGAACATGTTGCCAAGGGCAGCAACCACAGATAAACGGCAGGCCTTTTTGACTGTAGCCTCCTGAGCAATGACGAGTCGGCTGTCTAAACTGTTGTCCGATCTGGGGTGCCATTAAAAACCACTTAGGGCTTTATAAGGGGGCGCAGAGCCCTTTGCAAAATTTCCTTTGGCGCAGATGGGATGAAAACGTTTTTGGTTTCCCAGAAGAGGTCAGGAAAGGTAGCTCCCTTCATGTGTTTTATGGCTTTGAGTGCTATATTAGCATATTCTGTCTTTTAGTCTGGAGGCATTTAAAAGATGAAAGATAGAGCGTGTTCTCATTCTTTTTATGGCCTCTCAGTATCACAAGTATGAGAGGATTTCAGTCTTTTCCCAAATAAATGCCTGCAAGGAGACAAATCATTACCAGGCCAGAAAATGAGAGGTTTTGACATTAAGGACAATGTCAAAAAATATCCTGGAAGGTTTGGCATTTTATATTCTGCATTGTGCTTAGTGGGTTTATCTGTGTCAGGTAGAGGTTAATTCAGATGGTAGCTTCTCATCCCTCAGGCCCATGAGCCCTTGCTCATCACAATCCCTTAAGAACATCACTAAGCTGCAGTTAGCAAGCTAATCAGATCTTCATCTGCACTATCCGTGACAATACTACACTTGTCCTGCACACACAGCTGTTAAACAGCCAGCTAAATCCTCTCTTAAGAAGACCATCAGGACAAAATACAAATCTTCAGTAAAAGCAGGTTTTTATTAGCCCCTGAAATTGGTTGCATATGAAAGGGCAGTTCTTTTTTATGGACTGACAATAATATAGAAATGCAAGATCAAATCTTTCTAAAAGGTCCCTAAACAAGTTTGTTTGTTTGTGTTTGCGAATCATGAACTGTACTGTACAGAAGGTGCTTAAGTCAGTGAAGTCATCCTGCATGTAAAAGTCAAGTAAGAGTATTTCTAACACTTCCTGTCCTTTGTTCTTCAACAGGAGGATGTTTCCTAGCTACAAAGTAAAAGTGACCGGTATGAACCCCAAAACCAAATACATCCTACTCATTGACATTGTCCCAGCTGATGACCACCGCTACAAGTTCTGTGACAATAAATGGTAAATTTGCAATGTCATGTCATACTTGCAGAGAATGTTTGAGTCTTCCTTTCCTGTGTTATGGTTACATCATAACATTTCAATAGTTTTATCACAGAAACAGAATACATGTTCATTCCTGCTTCTAGTCCCATTTCACTCCACTTCAGTCAGGCTTCTTAATGAGAACGTGCCATTATCCTGTAACTCCTATGACAAATTCTATTGTGTAAAATTTGCTTAGTTTTGCATCAGTGAGAAAGGACCAGTCCAATAATACCTAGGATCTAGTTAGAGTAAGAGAAAATTTAAATATTAATTGGACAGGTAGCCTCAATGGTGTGTCGATAAAAGTCTGACATGCTACAGGCCTATCCACCAACCTGACCTTGACATCTTTACTTTCTGCCTTCATTATTTTATTGTAGGACCCAATTGCAGATGTTTGCACTGGGGGCCTCTAAAAGGTTAATCCAGTCCTGACCATAGTCCTTATTTTCTAAAATCTCAGTTGCTACACCAGGCTGAATAATGACACATATGTGCTCTTCTTTAGTTGCTGCTTCAATTATGCCTATATTGGATAAATAATATCCCTTTAAAGGAAGCATTTGGCTTCCCAGATAACCTCAATTCATTCTATTCACTGAAGACGCACAGCAATTACTAAAAACCTTCCACACAATCACAAAAGATTCAAATCTGCTTGTCGGAAAGGACACAACTGCCACATACATATTTCAGTTATTGTACAAGAACAGATCATTGAAGCCAGGCATGGTCTGATGGCTAACTGCAGGTCATCATTAGCTACAGCTTCTAACTGCAGGGTATAGGCAAGATGCTTGATAAAGAGAAAAAGAAAAAGCTGCTGGACTGAGCTCAATATTTCCCCAGTTGACCCTGTATCTGGAAGCAATGGCACTGCAGTTGTCCATCAATCAGTGTGACATGAGAACTGGCACTGCCAGTTGTTCATGAGTGGAGTTTCATAAGGAAAAGCTGAAAAGAACACAACATCTCCAGCTGAAAGGAGCCATTTAACAGCCATTTGTTTCTGATCTTGTGGCATGGCCTGTAGTTGATGGGTTCTGGTGTTCCTCAGCGACACCTTGGAGAAGCATAATTAGTAATGATGTTTTAGCAGAGGCCACCCCCTTCCAGTCTAAGGGATTTAATACTGTGAGGATTGAGTGCAGTAGTGTTACGACTCTAAAAGCTACAATATAGTAAAGGAAACTTGTTTCACATAATGACAGGAATAGACATTTTTAGTGGGCTATGTTAGATTAACTGCCAGCTGCTCTTGGAAGCTAGTGACAACATTAAATTAGTTTTTCTTTCTTTATCTCACTTTGTTTCTGTACATCTCTTAATCTGTTTTAGGATGGTGGCTGGCAAGGCAGAGCCAGCAATGCCAGGCAGACTATATGTGCACCCTGATTCCCCCGCCACAGGAGCTCATTGGATGAGACAACTGGTGTCGTTTCAGAAGCTCAAATTAACAAACAATCACCTGGATCCTTTTGGGCATGTGAGTACCTGCAAAGAATATAAGTACTTTCTATAACTAAAAAAAATTGTCATTTCAATTTTGCCACCATTACAATGATAATATTTTAGATTTTATTCATCAGTTTAATGCTTAATGCTAGAACAGCAACACAATTCTACAATGCTGTCAGTTACAAATCAATGGGTTAGTTTCCAGACTTCAGCAATTCAAATGGTGAATACAGTGGTAACCAACTATGCCAATGTCTCATTGTTACAGTGCACTGTGAAGTATTAAAGTCCATACTGACATTTGTTCCACTCCATCTTGTAGGTGTAAAAGATATTTCACTGGAGGCACTACATGAAAGGTCAGGGCATCACCAAAATAATTAGGATTCATTCCCTGGCATGATGGGTATCTGCACCAAATTTCATAGCAATCTATACCATAGCTGTCAAGATAATTCACTCTAAACTAAAAATGTCAATCTCATGTTACTGCAAGTTAAGGGATGACCACAGGCAGTAGGGTTCATACAAACATGTGTTTAGTAAGTTTCATGACAATCCATCCAAAATGAGATGTTTCAGTTTGGACCAAAGTGGTGGAGTCAGTAGATGAAGGACTTTGCCATCCCCAGAGCTAGAGTGGCCAAAAACATGAGGCCAAAATCATGACAAAGAGCAAAATAAGTCCTATTTAGGTTGTGTGTGCTGATGATCTGCCCTGTGATATACATTTAAACAAAAAACAGCTTAATAATCAATGCATAATGTTGTAAAACAGGGTTTTGCAGGTGAAATCCATTTAGACTGTAAAACTAAAGGCTTAAAGATAAACCACGTGTATAACATCATTTTTAAAATTCCCTTTGCTCCCAAGACAACTTATTAATTTCAGCTTTGCCTGTTTGGAGTATACTTTCAACACTCATGACTCTGTTTAGCTCTTTTATAAATCCTATCCAATATCACAAACATCGTAGTCAGAAGAAACTATTTGTGGAACATACACTCATGTGAAAAATGTAGTTGATACGTGTGCAAACACCAAAATCACAAAGGTGTTTTTTGCAGGCACATTTCTGGAAAAAGAATAAAAGAAAGTGTGTAGGCAGAGGCTGCAAAGGGAGGTGAAGAGTGTGACCGTGGCAGCGCTCCCCAGGGGGACTCTGGGATAGCTTGTCTGATGCCATCCCATCAATGGGCGGGCTCATTAGGTTCATAACCTCTCAGATCAGTGGTGGGGCCTACTGTCAGATTGAGTTGAGTCCGGGGCCAGTGATAAGGGCGAGTAATGAGGACAGAGCAAGTTTTAAGGCCAGGCAGAGCCAAGACGACGCCCAGACTAGGAGGTGTGTAGTAGAGCAGTGCTTCTAGAATGAAGGAACTCCCATTCAGTACTAATTATAATCATTACAGATTGTATAGAAATCACTCATTTAAGCTTAGTTCTCACTTTTCTTCTTCACTGATACTTTCTGTATGGCAATGTCAAACATTTATAGACTCCAGTAGACAGTTTAACAATTATATTTTCCTATAATGAGAATGCCCGAGATGATGGACTAATGAGTCGATTAAGGGATAGATGCCATGTAAACATTTCACAACTCAAACAACTCTGAGGTCGCTCTCACTCTGTATCGATGACAATTATTCTCTTCTATATTACACCAAATCCCTCACCCACCATTGTCCCATCTTGACAATGGTTCTGTTCAGCATCAGAAATACAAACTATCTTCTGTTTAGTTATAGCAAACATGTTAGTGTAACTACAATAGATCTGCTACTGTTAGCCAAGAGATATTCCGAGGAATCTCCAGCTTATTTGTTTCTCACTCATAGTACGGGTAGTACTATCACAAAAGAACAGTGTGGGGTCTTATTATTAACCCTGTGCAAACACCAAATGCTCCTCTAATTTCATTCAATCCTGTATCCCAAACTATGATGTCTATATTACACAATACCAACCATCATGATTTAGGCTCTGCCAAGGTTCAGCACTACTGCAGGATGTTTTATGAAGTCAGGGGTGGAGGTGTTGGGTTGTTGGATGGGTGTGTATCACGTTTGATTTTGACTGTGTCCTGTCACAGACCTTAAAAATGACAGTCACCTTTTAATTAACCATAACTATCATCTTTCAATAAGATTAACCAAGAGATTTAGTTGCCTAACCACAGGAATACATTAACTATAGCTCATCTGCCATACCTACAATTGACATGCACTAAAAGAAAGAATTTAAAAATGTTAGTACTGGAAGTAATCTTGTCTGGTAATAGTGTTTGGCTATTCAGTTCTATGGTAATAAAATAATACTTATTGTCCTTTCAAGAACTTGTGCCAAGCATGCATCAGTTGAAGCAAATAATTATGTCTGAATGTTTTTATATCAGGGAAGATGAAAGCAAATACCTTCTTTAGCTCTTCACTGATCTGTAGAAGGCCTCTCTGATCACTGCATTCAGACCCAAGAGTCTCCAGTATCATCCACAAACAGCAGCCAGACAGCAGAGCAGACAAAGGTCAACAGAGAGCCTCTGGTGAACCAGCCAATAGCTTATCTCTGTCTCCAGCCTGTCTCAGCAACAGGAGCATGTGAGCACAGGGCCATTTGGTGTTCAACCTGAGCCTAGCTCCCTAACCTTTGCCTCTCTCTGAGAGCCCCCTGGAGGAGAAGGCTCCTCAGGAGAGTGTCTGGTAAACGAGGAGGGGAGCCGAGGTGCAGAGCTTGATGCTTATCCGCCCTGACAGAGCTGGACTAGTGATGACCCTTCCCTACTGTTGCTAACGCTTCGCTGGGCACAGTACTTGGCTGCGGTGAGCTAGTGAGCCAACCTGCAACCACCCAAACAACCTAAACACTAAACACGAAAAACACATGCTACCTGCTATAAGCTAGATCCAGAACCCGTGTGATGGGGATGAAAGATGCAGAGAAACTGTTCACTGAACTAATTTATTAAATAAACAACTTTGCAATTCAGTAACAGATGGTAACAGGCATGGAATAGTATGCATGCTAACGAATTCTTGAAACAGATAATTCACCTTATAAAGCTAACTACAGTAATATCAAAGAAAGTTATAAACACACTCAAAACTATCCAGCTTTACAAATGTAAAGTCTATGGCATGATTTTAGGTGTTACACACTGGTCCGACTTAATTAGGTATTCAGAAATGTTCTTTCTTCTTCAAAATAGTGCACTGGAAGCTCAGCTCGCCTATAAAATTCCCACACTGCACTATAAAATACACTGCACATAGACCAGGGCTCCCTTGTAGTCATGCATGCTTGTGAGTCTGCAAAGATGCAAACTTTGCATGATGGAATTCACCATTACACATTCACAAAGATGTTCGTTTGATTTTCACACTGAATGAATGTTCATTATTATTTCTATTGTTGAGTAATGGTGCGATGATACTCATACTTAAATGTAAGACTGGAACTGAGCCTCCACTAGGAGGCTGTTAATTTCACCTGTGCTTCACCAAGCTAACACTAAATACTAATTAATAAATAATACTAAATCTGCTTGACTTGTTGTCTGTTAATGGACACTACTTTCCCACAATTCAATGCATAAATGAAATAGAAAAACTACTCAGCGCTGCAAAAACGTTGGAGGTGACAGATGAAGGCGAAAAAGGTTGTTGGATATCTGTTCGCACATTCTATCATTTGCTATTATTACAAATGAAAAAGTACATTGGTTTCTTTTAAACTAAATGAAAATGGATATGCAGGATACATATTCATTTACATATGTAGAGTAAATAAATATAGACACAGTTATGGCCAAATAGAAAAAGATATTGTCACACTTCACACACTTCTCTTGACCTTCAACAGACCCCCCACAGCACCAGAGACACAGCTGCAACCAATAGAAGTAATTACAGTTATATTTAGGTGTACTCGTTGGCAGCCATTGACAATAATGCTGTCTATTGTCACTGCATGCTCATTAGCTAACCAAAGGAAATGGGTAAGCTTAATTTATAGCCATTATGAATTTTACTAGCAGCAGCTGTGTTTTTCTTTGAGTGAGAAAAGAGTCCCTAGAGAAAGAGTTATTATGCAGTTCATTTGATGTGACATCATTATCATGAGCTGCTTTTGAATTACGGTCATTAACTCATACTGGAATCTCAATGTTGATTTAATCACTGGCTGTAATCTAATTCTGTTGCACTGTATAGTGATTCTCTAATAAAAAAAGGGGTCTGTTAGAAACACAACCCATGTTACTGAATGGCATCAGAGCATCAGTGCATTGGGTAATCAAGGACTGTAGAAGTTCATCTGTGTATATTTGATGACATGATATTTGCAAGCTAGTGGGTAAAAGTTAGAATTGTTATTATAATTCTGGAAAAAGTAATTACAAAATCATGCATCTGACATCTTGACAGCATCTCCTATGTACCACACCAAATGGCTTTTCATAGTTGTTGCTGTTGTTGTTCTCTTACCTTTTCTAGATCATCCTGAACTCTATGCACAAGTACCAGCCCAGACTACACATAGTCAAAGCAGATGAAAACAACGCCTTCGGATCCAAGAACACTGCCTACTGTACTCATGTCTTTCATGAGACGGCCTTCATTTCTGTAACCTCTTATCAAAACCACAAGGTACAATCAACTATCAGTGATTTTGTAACACTTGTTGGCATCAGCTCTTAATTTTATGGGTGTAAGGGTTTTCTTATTTGCTAAATCATCTGTAACTAAGTTAGAGTGTTTAGAGTGTTTCTAGGTGTAGACTGATGAAAGTTAATAATAAAAGTAAGGGTGGTGCAGGAGTTCCTGTGTACCACAGCAAAGGACCTAAGGTTGAAAATGACCAGTGTTCTTTAAATTGTTTTACTCATGGATTGGTTTATACAAAACAGAATGAGATCTGAATAAATGAAATATCATTCTCTTAGATCACTCAGTTGAAGATAGAAAACAATCCATTTGCCAAAGGATTCCGAGGTAGTGAAGAAGGAGATCTGCGCGTTTCAAGACTACAGGGGTATGTTTAATTAAAAAGAAACCAGGAAAGTAAAACTGATCACGGAGGACCATTTAGCACTCTGAAAGTCTCTCGTAAACTTCAGTTTCAGCTGTTGTCCCATCTTTTTTTTGTCTCCTTGAAAGACTGTTTAAGTAGAACTGTACGCATACCCAAACTGATTCCTTTTCTGTTGCTGATGTATAGGAAAGAATATCCAGTGATTTCAAAGAACATGGTTCGCCAGAGGCTCATCTCCTCGCATAGCCATCTAGCAGGAAAGCTTGGAGCTGGAGTCCTCGCAGGGCACCCTCAAGTCCTTTCCTCTTATCAGTATGAGACTGCGGTTCCTTTGTCTAACTCTGACTCCCAAGATTCTGTCCCAAGCCACTTCCCTCAGAGCAGAGATCCCAGCCTTCTGTACCACTGCTTCAAACACAG
The DNA here is from genome assembly GCF_000972845.2 of Larimichthys crocea. NCBI lineage: Eukaryota > Metazoa > Chordata > Actinopteri > Sciaenidae > Larimichthys > Larimichthys crocea. Next base: position 861,568 of record NC_040017.1, on the reverse strand, counting down.
AGGTATGTTCTCAGCCAATGTCACATAGAATCAGATGTGCCTTTTAAGTGCTCTGGTTAAAAAAAACAGCTGTTAACTCTATCACTTTGCAGATAATGCCCGACACCTGGAGCTTGGATGTAAGCGGCCATATCTGGAGACATCGTCTGGGGTCTCAGAGGAGCATTACTTTCGTTCAGCTCCCTCTTATGAGTCGCCCTTACTGTCTCATCCATACTGCACTGAGGCAATCACCTCTAGAGAGGCCTGTATGTATGGTAGTATGGAAACAGAGTCTGGATCTGGGGCAGGGGACACAGACGACCTAACCAACTCCTCTTCATTAAATTGCAACATGTGGGCTACAATGCAGCCCTATCCTCGCTATAGCGTAGAGGGTGTGCCGTACCAGCCCTTTGCTGCTCACTTCACCAACACTGCGACGGTCACGCCTGTGGTACCGCACCCTGCGTCATCCATGGCATCGCGACCACAGGCTGAATTGGGGGTCTACAACTCCTCAACGGTTCAGCGAGGCTTGCCCATTATACCTTCTTCATCCTCCTCTTCATCATGCTCTCCAGCTGTTCTGGGATCCAGAGATAGGTCAGGCCATCCGCCTCTGTACCACAAGAAGCCAGGGTCACCTCTCCGGCCTCACAGAGATTTCTCAGCCTACCCCACACAAGGCACTATATCCATTCGGGATCCATCCTATCAGTACCAAGTTGGGCTGAGTAGTGCAGGGACTCACTGGACTGACAGCTAATGTGGACGACTGGAGAGACCAGTTTCGTCCCATGTACAAGTCTGAAATGAATCAAGGTTCAAAACCCCCGCTGTGGGCTGCTGATGCCAAGCAATAACCATGAACTACATTCATGATCATTGCCAAATTGCACTCCAAAGCCATTTACATCCATGAATTCTCACTGAAGCACTACTACATACAACACTGTATGTGGTGAACAGTGGTCGACTTCCTCTTAATTATGCAGATGTGTAGCATTTGTACTACCCTCTAACCAGAGGTGGTTTTCTAACACTCAAATACAAAGTGCAGGTTTTAGCAGCACTTACAAGTCTAGCAGAGGGAGCTGAACGTACAAGAACACAATAAGTATCCAAGTAACTCTCCAAGTAGTGTTAGCTACGTAATCTGCAGTAACAATGAGGATCATTTTTTAGACAGTGACATAGATAAGGGAAAATCAACCATTGCTGTGCTTGCTCTTGAAGAGAATGAGAGGCAAAATATGACTACATGATGCTCTCCCACTGAGGGTTTTATCATGTCGTGCAGAGTTCCACCCAGACAGAGCATGTTTTAAAGAATAAGGCTGCCGCTATTCTATTTTTTTTTTCTATTGTCAGCAAATCCAATGAAAAGAAACGCTTCATTGTGGACAGAGTCTCAATGACAAGTATCAACACTGATTCCATGTGAGTTCGCTAACCAAAATACACGTTTTAAGACCTGGTGAGTATTTTTGGCTAAGATATTAAGATTGACTCATAATAAAATATAGTGCCTGTGTTTGTAGAAATAAACAAACATGTGAGTCTGTGCAACAATGTGGCTCATTGACGTGAAGGATCAATACATTGGTGGTTTGGGTAATTTCAATGGATTTGTTGACAAAAAGACAAAAAAAAATAGATGTGGTTAACTGGGAGGGGTCCAAAAGTTATCACAAATTTGAAAAGTTATCACAGTCAAAATCCTAATTATCCTAATTATACAATTTGATGAATAGAGTATTGAGTCCATTGCTAATTGAGATTGGTCATATGAGATTATAACAGTCAGAAATTTAAGTAGAAGAATTCAAGAATTGTCTGCAGAGACTTCAGTTTGCTGTGTATGACAAATCTTTTCCCATGATGTACATACAGAGCAGGTAAATCCGTGAAAGTTGTACCAAAATGTGAGAGTTGTTAGTGTGCGTCTATGCTAGTTGCATGATACTAGCACTCATCTGAAGAAACCATCATGTTATGAGTGTAAGACTAAGTCATACTACTGTGGTTGGTCGTCTAAGCTTTGGCTCCAAACTGATGACTCCAAACAATATTCTAGTAAAACGGGACAGCAAAGAACTCTCAGGCAGAACCAGATGGGAGCTTAAAGAACTGTTGTTAAGCCATGGTGAGTACCGGAAAGGAGAGCTGCACACAAATCCCACTCCCAAATGACTTACTTGGAAAAAATCCTTGCAAGACTGCAAATACAAAACAGCCTGAGCAGGCAGGGAAGCTGAAAGAAAAGGCTCTCAGTAGCATTACACCCAGTACAATTTGAACTTGCATTAACAAGGAGAGATTTTTTTTTTTTAAGACGTGATGGAGATCCCTCATTCATTTGTGCATTTATTTCATGTTGTTACATTCAATATAGCATTTTTGAATATATTGACATTTTTGCACACCTAATAAATAAACATTTTCATGCCTCTAATTGTTTGCCATATTTAATCCAAGACCAGCATTGTACTAGTAAGCTACATTACACTGACTTTAAATGAGATTTTTGAATAAATTACTTTTAAATTAGCTTTTTATTATTGTTCCATCATGTGTGAAGTGTTCAAAAATTAAGAACAAGCCACGGCTCAGATTGTGCTGTTTTTGTAGCCAAGTATCACTGTGATTTACGTTCATGTTAGATGATTCACAGCTCGAGATTTACATCCAATGCCAATGTTCATTGACATGTAACATTAAATCAAATATGTTCTGTTAGGTAGTAGTTGAACTGCGATACAGACATTACTTAGAACTTGCAATACTTTACCATCATGGAAAAGCCAACCTGCCAAAGCAAACCACTTTCTTCTACATAAACTTGTAAAATGAATGCTGACATAGTTTCCACTTAATTTAAATGAGTTTTCAAACATGTTTTTTGGGGGCCGTGGTCCAGAAGTCTTATGACCATGAATTCTTACTGAATCAACTTGTCCAGCACTGAACTGGTTTCACTCTACAACACATGATTTATAAAATATAAACACATCTACATGGTGCTGCCCCATAGAATCATAAAGATGAACTTGGAGTAGAGTATCCACTTAAGTAACAATCAGTAAATGTCTAGCAGGCTAGCAATCAAAAGTCAAGGTGAAGCAAATTTGTTGAAAGGAATGTAGAGACAGCAGGATGAGTACATCAGCATACAGGGCACTGCTTTCTCTCACACAGAGCTCTCATTAGATCATGAGTTATGCTGATGGCTAGGTCCTGGTTCGTGTCAGCACCTCTTTCTCTATCTCTTTCTCAGCTCTTGATGCATTTCATATGAAGGGAGGCTCTTCACGGAGAGCTACCACTCAAATCAACAAATCATCAGCCAGCTATCTTGAAATTCTGAGCTATAATTTACCTGATAATAGTGATTGGACGTGCATTTAGCTGTAAAAGTACAGTTTTAGTCACCACTGTTGCTCTTTAACCTGACTTGTGCTGTACTAGTGTCTTTGCACATTTTTATTACAGATTTCCTTAACTACAAATCCTTTTTTGATGACCGTTTTGAAACGGATGCTGTGTAGTTTTCGATGTTCAGATATGTTTTTACTACTGTTCAATATTGCAAGACTCTTGTCAGACTCTTGAAACTTGCTTTAGTTGTGTAATTCATCGCACTGACGATCAAATCTGAGTTACTTTTTGTCAAACTTTTTCTTAAATTTCAGAACAGATACAGCACAGAGACAAATGGAAACCAATGGCTGGACTGCTAACTAGATTCAAAAATATGGTTAGCTGCAGTATAAAATACGATGTGATTTGGAGTAAAAGGGATAAAACATGCAAAACCACTGGTATGGAAACCCTGTGTCCTAGAAATTATGTTCATATACTACTAATGTTTGAGGGAAATATAATTGCTGCCTGGATTATGTTCACTCGCAACGTTTTTCCCCAGTGAAGGAAGTGCTGCTCAGGGGACACAGAGGACGGTCAGGGTGAGTGAGTGAGTGGTGGATGTGGAAGTGCAAGACTATGATATCTACTTGCATCCAGAGACTAGCATGCGAGTAGCTTTAGACAACAAAAATGTCTGGGAGAATTGTGGTTTTGGTTAAATGTCAAAAGTACACACATCCAACCGAAGTTAGGGCGACATTACACTTCACTCAAAATATATTTGCTGTTCCACATCAGTATTGTATAAAATAAATTCTAAGAGACAGGGCTGGTTATGCTGTTTAAATGAAGCAATTTGTGATAATATAACATTAATAACTGTGCAGTGTCATTACATTGCAGTGTCAATATTGTTTATTTGAACATTAGCAAGTGCTGAAAACAGGACACAGTATGCGGGTTTACACACAGGTCACATTCTAAATGTGGCTGTCACATTGTAAAAACAATGGCACCAAAATATTGAAAGAATTTATACAAAGGCAAAAGAAATCTACTGCCATGACTGATCGTTTCACTCTGGTCTTGATTGAGCTTCAGCTTTTAATATCAATGAGAGAGCAGAACTGGACTGCTGCTGGGGCCAACCATATCTGTAAAGAAAATACAAACAATCAATTGTTGATACACGTATTTAAATATGTCTATTTAGCTTACCCAAAGTTATCGGTAGTTTTGCAATGTTGAAATGCTGTACTGCAAAATTATAAGGTAAGCCATGTGTGACATTAAAATGAAAGCAACATGAGTTCACACCAAAGATCCCTGACTTCACTCTAATAGTCCAAGATTTTTAGTCGAAGCCTTCATAGTGTATTAAAGGGCAGGGCAGGCATATTGAAATTTATGTTATCTTACTTTCCACATAAAACCCCAGTCAATCTCATTATAAAGAAGCCAAGTTTAAGCCCCTTATGGAACACAAGCTAACCAAGCTGAGTATGTATCTCCAGTAAGAGAACCTGGGCCTGCAGTCCATCTGGAAGTCATTGAAGGGAGATCTGGCCATTCCCCTCTCCCCTGCGTCGCACTGCCCTTGCCTACTGTCGTCCCATAATCCCATCTAACAGCCGCCTGGGCTGGGCTGGCCTATTCCGACACACTGATGGGGCTTAACTTGGCCGTCTTGTAAAAAAGAAAAAGCCCGGTTTTTCGGCAAGCCACTCCAAAAAGACACTTTAAATATCTGAGGGGGATTTAATATCAAGTCCATTAGGGCTTTTCTCAAGCCCAGTAAATAGTCAATTAGTGGATAATTCTGATTTGATCCACATGCAGAAAGATCTGCTATGGAAAGGACGAGGAGAGTCCGGGGGCTTTCTCCTTTGGCTCTCCGTCAGATCACCATCCATGTGCCACATGTACAGGGTGACATTGTGCATTAGTAGAAGGAAAGGATAATTGAACACACTAAGGTGTTTCAAGTCTTCTTTCTTCTCCTCCTTCATAAAAATGATTCATTGTGTACAGAAGGCCAGAAGAACACAACACTCACAGATGTATTAGCAACAGTGGGCACTGCTCAGAAAGAGTGGGAGGCTTGAGGACTGGGCCAAAAGGGCACACTGTGGGTTCAAAGCTCTGGTGGAAGGACATTAAACTGTGTTTGTGTCCCTTGATCAAACATACAGCTGGTTGGCAGCAGTATAAACCAAAGTTAAATCTGCTGTATAAAACAGGATCCCTGCATTTCAAAATGGCTTTGGATAAAAGCATCTGTAAAAACTAATAATCATTACAATAAATTGGTGGATTAGACATTTAGAGAGGAAAAAAGGCACAGATTATTTACTTTTTACATTGGATGAAAACATCTGACATTGGAAAAAGTCACATTGTTTGGAGGAGACATACAATGTCAGCAGAGCAGACAGACAAACACACAGTAAACAGTGTTGTCTTTGGACTGCAGCTTTGAAGCTTTATATAAAACAAAACATAACAAACGCAAACTACTATTAGAATCTGCACCAAAGTAAGGCATGCAGATAGTCTACAGCACTGTGGAGAAACAGTGAAACACTGCAGATTGCAAAACAAAGAGAAACATGCTCGGCCTCCTCCAAGACGGCTCATAAATTATGAGAGTTTTGGAGGGAAAACTCTCTCGAATTGCTTGTGAAATCAAAAATGAAGCAAAACATTTCTTGTTGACCCTTTGAATTTCACTCAGTTTACATTTACTTTTAAGTGTCAACATTATTCAAGTGTGCGTGTATGTGAGTGTTAACCCATCTGCAACAGCGTTTTATGATTGCAAAGTAAAGATTAAAACATCCACATTTGAAGAGGCGCTGACTTTACTGCGTGAAAACGAACAAATGAACGAACAGCTAGAGTGGATGTGGACGGACTACTGACATTATACCTCTGTGTAGCAGAATGGGACGTGAGGTATGTTACAGTATGAGGCGCATTCACATTTGTAATGATGTTTTGAATAATAGCTTCCCCGTATTTGAAATTGTTGTAATAATGAAACATGTGCAATCAATCGAATTAAAGCCCGAAGACAGAAAAGAGCAAAGGAAATTCACATGCTCTGTACAGTGACATCTCTGTATGTTTGTGTGTCTGTTGGTATGAAGTAAAGATATCTTATATAGACATACAAGATATGATTTTAGCAATTAAAAACTGAAATGTAAATGTGCCGTATTCATTTTATGACTCAATTAAAGGGTTTAATCTTCCCTAAACCTTCATGTCTGAGCAGGAAAGGCTAAAGAAGATGGCAAACAATACATCCTGAACTCATACATTAAAAGTCTATTTTGACTGTACTGTACTGTACAGATCCACTCTTCATACTAACCAGAATTTGACCAGCAACCTGAGTTGGGCCACATCCAGATTATATATATCCAGATTATATTTTTAATGGAATCCTTGGATCTACTCAGGCTAGGTCTGACTATTATCAGGTTTCTTTCAGATCAAGTGTCTTTAAAAAAAAAAAAGTTTATGTATGTCAGGTTTTCTGTTTTGGATCAGGTCCAGACCTCTTCGTCTCACATCTGTCTTTTGTGCATTGTGTGCAATTCATCAGCCTCGTTGTGCTTCGCAGGAACTCTTCTTTGGCTCTGAATGTACACTTAGGAAGCAGGAGGACACTGCTGTGTTATTTACGTGTTGTGTCTTTATGTATTTAACATGAAGGACAAGAAAACAAGGAGCAGGAAGCTTACAGATCTATAACTGTTACACCCAAAAACTGTACAGCATCTTCTGTGACAGCTGAATTTTTCTGGTGGCAAACTTTGTTGCTAAGATACGACACTAAAAAAGGAAAGAACGGGATAGAGAAGATTTTATTTTAGAGACAGATGGATTGTGTTACAGACTGAAACTGTGTTAGAAGGGTACTGCACCCCAGAACTTTTATTAATTAACCCAGGTTTACGTGCACTCAGAATCTGTGACTTTGACTATAACATGTTAACATGAAGGATGTGACAATCGTCTCTCACACCAATCAATCACAAACAATTCATGTGATTATTCTAAAGATGGAACAGCACCTTTGACCCTGATCTATTTGTGGAGTCATCATAAAAGCCACAGACTCATGCACTGAAAATGTCCTCTTTCAGCACCAGGGAAAGCAGCACAACAGGTACATGTTTAAAGAGTAAACACAGTACACACAGACTGTTCAATACTCGGATATAACTGAAATTCAGAAATGGTAAATGGACTGTACTTGTATATCTCCTTTCTAGTCTTTCGACCACTCAAAGCTCTTTTACAGTACATATCTCATTCACACACATTCATACACTGATGGCATTGGCTGCCATGCAAGGTGCCAACTGCTCATCAGTTTGAGGAGCAACAATTCAAACACATTTATACAGGAGTAATTTGGGGTTCAGTATCTTGCCCAAGGACACTTCGGCATGCAGACTAGAAGAGCTGGGGATCGAACTGCTGATCATCTGATTAGCTGAGCCACAATTCTTTCTTTCATGAATATACTGAAAACAAAACATTGACCTAATTCATTTTTGGTTCATACATAAATATACAACATAAATGGCTTCTTGTTCAGTGTCTACATTGTTCAGTATAGTGTTGAAGCAGTCAAGCTTGCTCTAATAACCCAGCCCTCTGAGCGACATGGTATGGTGTATTTGTTGAACCATCCAGACTTTCACTGGTTCCCTTGAAGTAGCTTCTGATAAAATCATTTTATTCCACTCTGTCTGACAGCAGATTCATCATCCATATCAGCTTGTTCAAGCTCTTCACTGAGGATGCATGATCTTTACACTTTACACAGTCTAACAACATGTGTTAAATATGCATTTAAAAATACATGCTGCATCTATCTCTGAAAGCTGCAACTGTTGTAACTTATACAATGGCTCAACACTTAAAAATTGAGCTATTAAGTTAAAGAGCTTTTTGCCTCCTGACCTCCCTATCTGGCTGTGTTTTGTGTTTGGCTGCTCTTTTTATGTACTTGAAGAACCATTGTTAATGGATTCTGTTCTTTACTGTTTGGCATGTTACAAGCTATTACTTTTATACTGCAATCAACTTCACCTTTGGAAGTAAAAGAGTAATAAAAGACTAAATGTCAACGTCAAGTGTTACTGCTGAGAAACAACAATAACACTTTCTCTGTGTACCGTGGTGTAATAAGACAACTAGAACACTTCTAAAACTACTAAAGTTAAGACAGAGTAAATTTATCTGACTGTCTAATTTGATTTCATACACGTTTTCATACATAATCCTACACATGTGCATCTACTATAATTTACATTATGTTTCCAAAGTAGATGGTATTTTCAATTTCTTCTTGGCCACTTACCTCCATTTGTGGCTATCTGCTTCATGTGGCTTGTAAAGTAAAGCCCTGCTATTTACAAATGACAGACTGCTCTACTTCAAAGATCGAAACAAGGACTAGAAAAGCAACTGCAACTGATTCTAAAGCATTCATTCCTTGTAAAACTTGAACAGCTATTGTACATAAAAGTGAAGGTAAACCTAGCTGAAAACCTTTTATTTCCTTTAATGTCCTGGGCACGTTAGAGTTGCTACTAAGACACATGTGAAGTGCATATAAGGCTAGTTCCAAAGCAAATACATGAGCAGTAAGACTTAAAAAATAGCAAATTACTGGATTCTGCTTCCTTCTGCTCTGCCTTCTGGACTTAATTACCATTTTCAAATACAAACAACAAGTTAGCTTGGGAGCTAACATGCTACATGCTAATGATGGAAGACTATTAAAAAAACTTCAATCGTGACTAAGGCAGATAATTAGCCATGACCAAAATGTTTCTCGATAACGCCACGCCTCGCCATCAAGTGAGTTCTGAGGTGCACCCTTTGGATCCCTAATTATTTCCTTTAACCCGCTCAGCCCTCTTTCACCTCTGGCTGGAGCCTATTTGATGTCTGGCTTTCTAGGCAAGCACTATGACACAAAGTACCAAACCCACCCCCACCCCAAGCAGATTCATCACGGCTTAGTGGGTCCTTTCAAAGTACATGTTCCTATTTAACAATCCCAACAAGGTAAAAGAAACTTCCAAAGATTTACTCGTCCTGAAAGATATAATTGCTGTTTTAAGAGCTTGTGTTGTTGTTCACCAACAGGTCAGAGATAGATCTAACTTGTTTCAACACTGGATGACCTAACACCAGCTGATGAATGGAGAAAAAAACATAGTGGTGTTCTAAGTGTCACAGGGACTGCTGCTTTCTTGGAAAGGTGGTATGACATCAGAACACACACTGTACAAACAGGCAGGGGAGACGTGGAATTAGAAGGTAATGGTATGCAATGAGACAAGGGGAAGGAGGATCTCCTCTTGGAGCACCTATACCCTCTACTGGCTGAAATATGTTACATCAAATAAGGGATGAATTTCAATCTCTGAGCAACAAAGTGAAGCCTCTGAATTTGTCTTCACACTATCTACATTTATTAAGCATTATCTGAATACTCAGAGACAAGCTGAGTGAAAAATGTTTAAATACACAACACAGAACCTGGTGAAAGGCTACTGCTACATGCATTGCAATTCATTGTTAAATGCATGTCTTACTAGTTTCCTATAGTTACAACAAAGAGTAGCAGCAATTATAGTTAGTTGTCAGTTTATTCATGAAAATTACATAAAAACCTACTTTCTTTTTTTAATTTATGACTTTAGTACTATGATCTCACTTATCTGTCCATGAAGATATTTTTAGTTATATTTGCTGATACTGTCTGAGATTTTGGCCACCAAGCCAATAAAACTGAAGAAGAATTGGAAAAATGTGATTTGGTTTGTGGTTCCAAATAAATGAACTTTACGAAACCCCTTTTCTCATTATTGGGAATCAAAATCTCCTCTTATGTGGCATTTTTTAAAAGATAATTGAACCTTTTCTGAAAGCAGGGTAATGCTAATGGATTTTCCCAAGCAGGGTACACAAAACACTGTCATTGGAAATTTGTACATTTTCTTTGCATGGTTATATTGCTTTATATTGTTTATACTTCTTTTGGGTTTCTTGCTTCTTTTTTCACCATTAACTTGTTAAATGTCTGTAACTTGTATACAATAAATTTGGAGTGGTCTTATTTTACCAACATATTAGAAATAAGTCATTACTACAGTAATGAAAAGCTGCATGAGTTCATTTTCAAACTCACATCACTGTATTTAAGAACAACTGAGGCTGCTTTGCCAGAAGGAACACCAAGAAGAGCCAGTTAGGCAACAATCCAGCCAGGTCAAGTAATGGTGGGATTCACAGGACAGAGCAGTCACATATATCCTACTAAGAGGTTTGTCCTCCATTAAGTCTGTAATCACAATGCTCTGAGTCAGCCCCTTAGACCTTCATCTTTAGCTGCCGGCCTGGTACGGATCAAGTATTTAGTTTGGTAAGTACGGTTTACCGGGGATCACACGCTTCAGACAGGCAGGTTAGCTAAAGGAGGAACTATCCCCCTGAAGGTGATTAAGTACCTAAAGAAAGGCTGGGTGAGAGGCGTAAGACAACTAAGTTCGTCATTCTGCACGCTCTGCACAGGCAGAGCTCGTGATGGGATCAAACGAAACAAGATTGCAATTGGTACGACCTCTTTTCTCTGCTCTCAAGGCATGTGCATAACAATGGCAAGTCAGCCAAGTCAACTATGGGTTACTATCTGACACACTGCCTGATCTATCTATATATCTATCTCTAACTATCTATCTAGCATACAGTATAGTATAGTATATAAAATATAATTACATTCACAATGAGACTGAATTTAAGTCTGTTTTTATTTTACTTTTGATTCAATTTACCATCTGTAGTTGTCAAAAAATAGAGCAGGCAGGAAAGCCGGGGTGCGTTTTGATTAAATCTCTCATAAATAACAATTAAAATAACAATAATTTAAAATAATGTCAGGTTTAACACTCAAGTTTCATCTAGCAAAGGCTCAAGTCTTCTCTGACACCCTACCACGTCAATGCACACATTTAAATATTTAGCATTAGTTAACAGCGGCTTTGCGATGAAAGCCAACAGGCCAATTACATGGCCAGGCACTTCTCTAACAACTTGAAAATTCAAAGTAATGCTCCTAACATGGAACAATGGACAAAGATAGTGGAAGAAATATATATAATGGAAAAAATAACACATCGTCTACGATTGCAAGAAGCACAACATGAAGAAAAGTGGCTGAAATGGACAACATACAAGACCAAAACAGAAAACAGTGACTAAGAATATGATGTGGACTGAATCAACAGACAGAACTGAGAGAATTGATGGACTATCTTGATTATTGAATATGTAATAACAAAACAGTTGTAATTGAGAACTGTACAACAATAAAAATCATTGCAATCAAGGGGAAAACTGTACAATCTAAATATATTAGTTTGTTATGATAGATATGACAAAGTATAACTATCTTTGTCTAGAAATAAACTTCATATCATCATCATCTCCAAAACATGTTTTATGAATGGAAAAGAAAAACTCAACTCTAGTGCTGGTCAAAAATAATTTCCAACAACAAAATCCTTTACTTTCAAAATAACTTTCATCTTTGTTGCTTTGACACCAGTCTCAAATCAGATCTCAATAATTACGTAACTCTAAACTAAGCCTGTCATTTAAGCATATAATTAATCAGAATTGTGCTTACAGTTTCTCACTTGTATGCTACATCTTTATTGTATTCATTTCTCCATGAATGCAACAAAACCTCTGCTCTTGGGCTAAACAACTGAGGTGCAAAAAAACAAGCCTTGCTCTTGCAATGCAATTTCAGTAAATCTGGATGCCAGGTGTCCTTACAGTAGGTGTTGGATTACCAGCTGGCCTTTCCAGGACACAACCTCTGAGTCCTGAGAAGTATGCATACAGTAAGGGGACTAAGCACAAATACGAAAGGTAAACTTGGGGATTCAGGTCCTCAGCTCTGACTCCAAAGAGTCTTAGCAGGTGATTTGTGGCTCATCCCCTCGGGGGCTTAGGCTGTGACGACCTGATAAAGCTCTGCCATCAAATCAGGTGTCTACTTAACGCAGTGCAGCCAGGTTGATCGGGTAGATGGCTGAAGAACAGGTCGAACATCCTATTAGTGTAGCTGTTTGAAAGGGTATTTAAATGGTGATCCCATTATGTTGGATTGAAAACTCTGGCAAGGATTCTGACAGCAGGTAATAGCAGGGAACATTTACAGAACATATGCTAATACGTACTAGCTTGTTTTCACATTATAGGTGGGCGTTTGTGTTGGTCTGAGAGAATGATTAACAGATGTCATGGAAGCCAGCTGCAGACAGGACTTCCAAAATGTCGGAATCTCTGTGCTGCTCACACTTCAAGACAATTTTTGTTCCAGACTTAATCTAATGTAGTCTAAGACAGACATCCTCCCCCAGTTTCTTGTTGTCCTCTCACTGGATACTGCTCATCTCCAGTCTCAAGCCCAAATTATATTTTCTGTATCAGAGTGACCTTAGAGGTTATATTTTTGTAACTAAACAAAGTGTTTAGCATCTGTGTGCAGTGTAACAGCCTTATTAGAGCAAGACTGGGCTCACTTGTGTGAATCAGCCTTCTGTCCTTTATTATGTCAAGTGTTTGTTTAGAGTCTTGTCATGTAGCCCTTGGCTTTTATCATGAGGCAGTGAAGGCAAAACAAGATGAGTGATTATCATCACCAGGACCAGGAAGGGTGGGCAACGTCAGTGGAACTTATCATGTCCATCTCGCAATCCATTTCGTTATGACTTAAACACATTTGCACCTCCTCTTCTCCAGAGCCTCATGTCTGATGTGATAGGATGACACCTCCCCTTCCGCTGCCGTCTTCGTACAGGCCCCACTCCTCGACAAATGAACTCCAAACAAGCACAATTACAGTTAATTGGCTGGATAGGATCTCTGTCCTCTCCTGAAAAACATCCGTCCACCCTGCAAACACACCTTCTCCTGAGGTTTCTACGTAGCGGAAGCAAGCATGTCTTAGATTTTTAACTGCTTTATCTTTTAGCTTTTCCTGACACCATACTTCTCACTCATTGAAAACAAGGAGTTGGATGAAAGGGCGTGTTATGCGAAGAAGTCGTAGTGTAGGAACTGCTGTCTCTGATGGCTTAGATAGCACAAGCAATGGAGCCAAGGTTTGCTATCACTGGCACTCATCTCACACAAACACACACAGCCTAAACAATGACTAGCAACATTTCTGATAGCACAAACGACATCCTGATATAATTACACAATCAGGAAATTAACAAGACAGTGTGTCTGCTGCAACAGGAGCATGTATGTGACAGAGAGGATGGGTTGGAGAAAGAGGGAGGGATTAAACATCACTTTAAGTGCAGGTTCCCTGAGGTGTAGGGCGCTCTGGGCATCAACACAGATAACTGTCTGGCTGGGTCTGGAGATGACAACAGGGATAGCCACTAGTGGTAAAAGAAATATTCCGATAACTAAAACACAAGATAGCACAAGACAATAACCTCGAACATCCTGTTCTATTTGACTTAACAGCTCCTCCATTCTTATTTTAGTTATACAGTATAGCATAATGTGCCAGTACTATAGCCTACACATGGCAATGAAAGTTGATTAAATCTGGATCAGGATATTGCTCAACTACTTGCTACCTCTCTCTCTCTCTCCACTTTCCAGTCGCTTTTCAGCTGTCTCTATGAAATAAAGCTCAAAAAAGCTCCACCCCAAAAAAGTTGGAACTTTAACACAAACCACGATGTAGCCCTGACCTTCATATTTGTCACATCATAAAATGGATTTGTTGTTGCTTTGTAAGGACATATCATGATGTCCTGCCGACAGGGTTGTCACACACAGAAACCACAAACGACATATTTTGTCATATAATTTGAAGGACTCGTTGATTTTGACCTACAGATTGTCACACACACGGACCAGAGCAGATGACGCTGCCGAAGTAGAAAAACAGAGATGCAGACAGCAGCAGTGTGTTTTGAGATGAACGATGACTGAACAATTATCAGACTGTAATCAGGCAGGTTTAAGTATTCAATAACCTTTGTTACATTTACATCAAGTATTGACTGGGTGGAGGAAGAACTATTAGGACAGTGATCCATGACAGTCCATTTCTCAAAGTCAGTGAACACAAAGGCCTGACTGCAAATTAATGAGCTCTCTCAGATTGCCTCTCCTTCCAAAGCTTATTTTTCCATTAGCACTCGGTGCTGCTGAAAGGCCAAGACTAGCTGGGGCTTTAGCTGAGAGAGCAAACATTACACTTTTATCCATACCTATGAGCAAACATACACACAGACAGGCAAGCAAACACATGTGTGTGCAAACACAATTCAAAAGGTGAGAGTCAGAGCTCTCATTGACACCCACAGGTCCTGCTGGCTGAGAATTTTTCTAAGGTTTAAGCTCCACTCCCTCGTTTGCTCTGCAGCTTACTCTTGTCGCTTCTGCATGTGTTTGCCTCACTGCTGTTTGTGTCAACCTGTGTGTTTAGTAGGTGAGAGTGTGCGGGGGTGCTTTTGTTCACATGACATGAGTGTTTGTTTTGGGGAATCCCTGTGTTTGGCTTGTACACTTTCAGGAGCTGACACCCTTAGTGACGTATTCATTTTGTGAATCATCAACAGTCACGAGCGATAAGGTCATCAAAACAAAAATGCGTTAAACTGATATGAAGAACATTGTGTGCTAATGGCTTTCCAATGGAACCTGACTTTGATAGAAAGCGTTACAGAAAGCTACACTTCAAATGATGAGGACAACACGTCAATCACAAAAGTGCTCATACCTGTTCTCAGTTGGCCACACTTGTGTGTCTACAGTAAGTAGCCTTGAGCCAATGACAAGTTTTCAGACAGACATTCAGGGTGCTGTGCATGCAAAAAGTGAGGGAAGTAGTTGTGTAGGAGTTTATGAAAGAAGGCTTTAATTTGACACCTTCACACACCTGCCAAGGTGTTGCATAAAATGGGTGTGAGAGCTAGACTGTCTGTTTTGAAACATAAGCAAAAGATTTGTTGAACCAGTTCCATGGATTCAGAGGGAGAAGCACACATGCCATACACTCACCAGTTTATCAAGTACACCTCACTAAAAGGTGTTTTCCACCCAATTTATACCAATGAAGGTAGACCTCTCAGTAAATCACATTACACTTCAAGAGCAGCAGAAACTACAGCCTTCAACATAACCATAAATTAGAATCAGCACCCGTCTAAAACAACTTCAACAAACGAATACACTGGAGACTGAAGGCAGCTGGATCTGTGCAGAGATAGTTCACTGCAGAAAGAGAATAAAAGAACTTGATTACATGACATTATTGTCAAACTGTGTGCGACTGTGAATCATCAGTGATGTCCAAAGGGACATATACTGAGCCTCAAAACTAAGCAATTGCACAACTTGGACTGTTTGTCTGTAGAGAGGCGCTCTGCTGATGTCAGCTCTGTTGGCATTTTTCAGAATAAACTCCTCGTGGCTCTTCTCTTCATCCAGTGGCACCGTGAGCAAAACACACCAGTCTGGCTACAATCTATCTCCACATGTTTATGTCGCAGGCTAAAGCCGTGCCATAATAGTAAATGGTTTCAGAACAACCCTAGGCTCAGCTGGGGCTCTACTCTATAGACCCCACACACACAGACAGACAGACACACACACACACACACACACAGCAGTGACCAATCTTCTCCTGCTCTTGCTAACTGGTATTGTTAATGTTTAATCCCCAGGGATACCAGTGTTGGTTTAGGCCCAGTAATGTTCTGCTTGTGTTGTTATAAATGGTGCCTCCATCCTGGGACCCTTGGCCGTCTCATTTACTTGTTTCAACATTCTTTCATGCACTTAATTTCAGTAACAGTAAATCTGTTTGGACAGATTGGCAAAACAAAAGTGACAAGATGAACTGAACGATGGCGGTGCCTTGTTGTCTCTGAGTAAACCACTCACTTTAGGGAGGGATGGCAAATGAGCAGAATTAGCTTAAGAAACAGATGTCTCTTTATTGCTGCTGACACAATAGACATCACGCTAAAACCTAGCAACAAAGCCCAATGGAGGCCAGAACACTATTCACAGCTTGATCACATGAGTGTGCCACTCGAGGCAAAGTAGAGAAACAGTGCCCCGTGCTGTCTGCAGTGAGAAAGACAAATGGGATGACTTCATTCTCTGCAGGGCAGCGTGTCAAGGGCAATAAGGCTTAAAGCCTCAAGCGGGAGGTGGGCAAAGACAAAGACAGCATGTCTGTAACACCTTTGTGTCACAGCAAAAAAGGATTATTAGGTTGCGCCATGATCAGCATACACAGATGCACGCACACAAAAATACAGGCCGCCCTATTAATTGGAGACAGAGCTATTATGAGCACGACAGGGGTGCGTGCGGCTTTGTCCCCCAAAAACTGGGTCATGATTAAAAACCACGAGAAGAGAGAATAAAGGAAACTGCATACACATTGTTTGTGGGGGGGTCCTCAGGTCCTCATGTTCTCTGGCATTGTCACCTGCCCCCTGTAACACCCCTCCCCACCCCCCCACCCCCAGCACATAGCTGTGTTTGGTTGAAATTTCACACAGCTGGGATGAGACTAGCTTAAACCTCCCTTTGTGTTTCTGTCAATAATCATGTTTGCACTCTCATGATCCTATGGCTTTAGCGCTGGTAAGTTATTTGCTGCTGCACCTCTACCACCTACATGACTGACTGATGTATGGCTTTTCTGGTTCGCGGGGATCAACGCAGCAGTTACTGACATGTTTTCTTTGCTTTGCTGCCTTTCATCTCTTCATTTGGCCTCATAGTTTAACAGCGTTTGAGCAAACAAGGTCTATAAAAAACACAGCGTTACACAAAAACAGAAACAGAAAGAGAAAAGGTTTGTTTGGAAGTTCATGTTAGGATACATGCTGACTACATAAGCACTCTTATATTAGAATCACATTAGTCCAAATGATGCAGATATTTGGTTTATGTTGTGCCACTAAAGCTTTGGCACAATGACATTTATATTTTAAAATATATATAAAAATATCATTCAATTAAAATCAGATTTTCAATTCAGTGTGAAATAAAGTTTCTTATCTACGTGGAAACACTTAGGCCTGTTCCTGACATGTCAAGACAGGAGAGGATGGAAAAAGGTTGTCAATGTTGGATAAAACTTTTTTCTCTTGGCTTCGATGCCGCTGTCAGTCAAAGTCGGTTTACCGGTCTATTAGTCTCATCACCACTTGTGGGGATTAAAGAGCCACTTTGTTCATAAAAAAGAAAAATGTCTTCCTAATTTCTGAAGCTCATGTCAGCCTCTGCTAAGTAGGTATAGTGAGAACTTACTGGCAGGGATTTCTTAACCCTTTCTGTTGGTTTCTGATGGGACATAGACTGGACCTTTATGAAGAGTTTTCATAGAGACAAGAGTTTATCAGACTCCACACTGGGTCTTTCTTGTTCCAGGCAGTCCAACACCAATGTTCATTGGGAAGGGTCAGCAGATAAAAACAACTCTTGTCTAAACATTCAGTTGCCATACATTACTACCATGGAGAGTCTTGCTACATCGTCTTCCTAAGACACTGGACCCTACCTCAGATTTAAATTTAGAAAAGTTTGAGAAATAGTACACAAAAATGACTAAAGCTGAAATGTCCAGGTAAGAATTTTTACTGTTTTAAGTAAAACAAATGAATGTTGATAAATTATCTGCTGGGCAGGTTATGAAGGGCAATGGGTGGGTAAGCAAAGCAAAGCAAACCACAAGTCATTCAGACAACTTTCTAACTGATATATCTGAATAATATCTGAATGAGTCAAGTATCTTCCTGGCAGCTCGTCAAAGAAACATGACACATGAATTTGCAGAGGTTGTAGCAGGATTTTTTGATACTACCACTAGAAGTCGCCAAGGTCAAAAAATCTTCAGTCCTACATGGATATGTTACTAAGTTTGTGAAAAACAGAATTTTTCATTTTGTCAAGTGTCTGATATAGCATACACTTTTAATCAATACTGCAGTCTACACTGGCCATGTAACAGTTTATGTTTCACTTGCACTCTAACTGCGCTCTTACTCACATAAAGTCTATCTTCAGAATTATGCCCGTAACTATATTTATTGTGTTTTGAGTACACAATACTCATACATGGACATAAAGATATGTCATCTCAAAATTACCACCTCAACTGTTTCTTTCCAACATCTAATACAGTACATATTACTTAGTTTAATAGGATAGCCTCGTGGATAGGAGGAGTCAGAGGATGGCACTGAGACACAAGGTCCTGGGGACCGTTACAGAGATCTAATGAAGGTTAAATGATGCACTGACACACTGTGACCCCACGCTCTACAAGCATGTGTATGTTCGCCATCTAGCTTCTTTCCACCATACAAAATACATAAAAACCTGTCAATAACAATTCATTTTCGTCACCACTGGATGAGCGTCAAATATTAAGGAAAAGAGGCTGTGTAAGGAAACTAATCATGTCATCTTAACGATGGTTACTAATTCCAACTGACTTTTGGCTGAACTTCTGTGAACTCCGTGACATCAGAGACGTTTCTCATCTACTTTGTCCTCAACTTTATTACTTTCGCTTATGAATATGATATATATGTATATATGTGTGTATATATATATATACGTACGTAGTAATACTGTGTTATTATTAGACTTGTACCGTGTGAAGCAACTATAAGCTGATTTTTCTGCTCAACCTGATACTTGAGCTTTATATAATTAGTTGTCAAAGATGGCTTAAATTATTGATTTTAATTCATGAATTAGCTCTGACTTAGTTTCATATTTTACACATTTGGAGTTCTTAAACCACAACAGTAAAATCAAATGCTTTCGACAGAATTTAATCAAAGTACAAGAACAAAATATTCACTTTATATATAAAGTCCCTTATTAGATAAGACATATCATATTCATAATATTATGAGTATGATATATACTATATCATTTCATATACTGTATATATACATATTATGAAATTAATTAGACCAGTCTGAATGAGTTTGAAGAATCATCAAATGCCAAAACAATGTACTGTGATATATTTATGATACACAACATGATTACTGTATACAAGTCTGGAAAGTTATTATGGCTGCAACCATTTACTTCCCCCATCTCAAAGACTGTGAGATAAACAAAAGAACTATGCTGCACATGCTACAAGGTGGAATATGTACTGGCAGCTAATGCAGTACCAGGCTGAATGACTGTGAACTGCTACTGAGGTCAGTGGGTTCAAAATATCAAAGCAAAAGTGAGAAAACTGAACCAGGATGCTCGTTTTTAATAGTAAAACTTTTTATTTGTGTGCTGTGTTTCCTGCACACGGCCGTGCTTTTGCTCTCAACAAAGTCCTGAGAGAAGTGTAGCTGCTAAATTACTCAAGACGCTAGATTTTTTTTCTCTAAAAGAAGCCGGAAACATTAAAATAAAAAAGATGGATACACTGTGGATTTATCACTATAAGCAAGGCCCGTTCACACTACATGTAGTGAATGTTCATTGCTAATAAGAAAAAATATGGATTTTTTTAACTGTTATATAAAGTACACATTTACACGATTAGCAAAAATTACACAAAGAAAATATGACAAAAAAATCTTAACTCATGGTCCATGCACTACTTTCTTCCAGACTTCTTAGACTTCATAGTCTCTATAACTGTTAAATGTGATTGAAAGCACTGTTAAAAAGTAGAGTAAGTACATCTTGGGTTACAATTTATCTAATTAAGTGACTATTTCAAAGGTCAAGAATGAACTTTTATGCTTGATATTAAAAATTATTTACATCACATCACATTTGTCTCATCTGCATCACAGAAAAGCAGGGCAGAGACAGAGCAGTGTCATATCTGACAGGAAGAACCTGCGTCCTTTCACAAAAGTCACAACACAAGCGCACACATACAAATGCACACTTACTAAGCCATGCATTCATTGCACCACATAAAATAAAAGGCTGCAGGTTTGTCGAGTACATTTAGAGAAAGTCACCTACAAAGTCATGCTAGGAGGGCAAATATTTAAAAAAATGGGCTTTTGGAATTGAAGAAACAATGAATCAGAAAAGCAACTTCAAGTGGCACCTGTTCGGGAGCAGGAGGACCAGGGTGGAGGACTGGAAGGGACAAAGGCTGAGCATTATGCTGCTGTTATAAAGAGCGGGTAAGCCTGTTTGCTTTAGAGGTGTTGTCCGGTTGCCCCAGCGGCTATGTATAGCGGGGACGCCCATTGCCTTTGTTTTCTGACACGAACAGGGGATGCTGAGAGCGAGCTGTGGACACTGATGCGTGACTGAATTCCTATTAGACTGGTAGCACTGGGAGAGTCTCTAGAGGGCACCTGCATCATCAACTCTATGCCTTAGCATGAATATATGTAACAGAGTCAAACTGATACTGAAACTGGGTTATGATACTACAATGTTGCTAGAGAATATGAGCATATTCTTTTGCATAACCCTTACAAGAACTGTGTTTGCAGCAGCATTTTCCTTTTTTACTAAGTGGTTAATTATTTGGTCCATAAAATATCAGAAAATAGTCAAAAACATCTATTATAATTTCCATGAACTCTAGGTGGACATCTTTCAGTGTCTTGTTTTGTCACTAACAGTGCAACAATCAATTACTGCAGCTCAAATTGAATATATTTTTTATTTACACACAGTATATTTAATTTAAAAAAGTACATAATCAATAGATAAACTGAGAGGTGACGTATTCTAGCAAAAAAAATGCCCACAAAATGACTGATTGAAATGGATCATTTCAATCTAAATCTGTGTTGACAGCGCTAAATTGAGCATGAGCAACATGCCACCCAAATATACATGTGGGATAGAAAACATCTACAGTGAAATTCATAGAGTTCAGTTTTACTGATACCTATCTGTCCACACCCCTGTGTCAACGTGCCAGGTCTACAACAATAAAACAGGATTAATACATACTTCAAACGGAGGTGCATTCGTGTGCACACTTAGGGCTTGTATTCAACACTTATTAACCCTTTTTGAAGTCTCAGCTCGTGCATTCAGTCAGTGCTCTATTATATGTGAGAAAAAGCTGCTGAATGCACAACGCAGAGCACAGAGAAAGTGGAATCAACCTGTTCAAACAGAGATGGGTTTGAGAAGTGTCATTCCCATGGCGAGGTGTGCCAGCGAGCTTTGAAAGTGTGATGAGTCAGGGCAAGCTCTCAGGTATGTTGCCACAGAATTAAACACTGAGTGTGTCCTGTTTGATTTTAAGAGCTCCTGTTCTTAAATAGTCTTGGTCTGTCAGCACTTACAGATTCCGCTAAGAGGCCAGAACAAAGAACTTTCCCGTCATTACTCTGTTGGGATTTTCCTCAGCGCTTCGAATGATTGTGTGTGGTGAGAATAGGTGTGAGATAAGCAGAACGAGGAGGATATAATATGTGGTAAGAACAACAACCATAGAGGGACAATGTTCTGTCCAGTCCCACATCTGTCAGGGGCGTCTTTGCATGATGAACCCACAAGTTACATTTGCATTCCTTAGCCAACCTCTCGAAGCTGGAGCGTGTTTTGACGCATGATGTCCCAATACTTATATATTTACACAGGTCTGGACCACCAACGGCTTTGTGATTTCACTCCTCCCATTTCTCAACACATTACCTTACATATCTCTAAGTCCTAAACTCCAACTTAGCTTTCTTACAAGTAGCTTTCTGACAGCTTTTAATACCTCACCTTTCACCTACACTTTATCAAAAGAAAGGCAATCCATCATTCTGAGGAGAGAAAAGCGAAGCATTTAGCGGGAGATGAGTGAGAAGTAACATGTTTGATCTGCTGAAATATTTGCCAAAGGATTCCCAAATGTAGGAGTGCCTAAGTGCATGTGAGGGAGTTTCCCCACATCTGCCAAGTGTGAGGACCAACAGACTCCAAAAACACCCTGGGATCATAATTGTACTGCAAACATTGATATTATTTGGCTTTATTAAGATCTAATGCAACACTACTGAAAGGCAGAATGTTGATACTGGATGATTCTGCAAAACACCTGCTAACAATTTGGTAATAAGAAGATACAGTATGTATTATTTAGGTCAGATCATAGTTAGAGAAAAATAGCTAATAAAAAG
Source organism: Larimichthys crocea (assembly GCF_000972845.2). Taxonomy (NCBI): domain Eukaryota; kingdom Metazoa; phylum Chordata; class Actinopteri; family Sciaenidae; genus Larimichthys; species Larimichthys crocea. The sequence continues at coordinate 839,006 of NC_040017.1, read as the reverse complement.
GATATTGCTAACAGCTTTGGTTAAGGTTTGCTTGCTCACTCCTTTTCTCTTCTTAGCTTCCTTTGTCAATGTTCTTTGCCTTGCCATGAAGTCCATAGCAGCTTCTAAAACTTGTTACATTGCCCACTTGCCCAATTCCGGTTCTGGCTAGACATTGGTTTTCCAGAGGTCCAAAACACTGTGGTACAAACACCAACCCCTGTTCCGGCACAGCTGTGATGCTGTTTTGGTCTGTCCTCTGCACAACTTCAAACCTCACCGGCAACGTTTCAGAAGTGTTTAGCCCGCCCGCCAGACTTTGTTTACTTGCTCAGATTTGGTCATTTTCCTGGTGTATGTTCTTCTAAACATGCTTCTACAAGTGTAAATATGCTACGTAGTTAATTTGTTTCACTTTTGTCTGTTTTTACGACCAGCAGTTTGCACAGGGTATTTTATTTTGAAAATCCACTGGATTCTCTATGCTGTTTCTGTGTCTGGCCTCCGCCAGCTCGAGGTGCTCTGTGTAAATTGTACTGGTAACGTGGAGCCAAGCGGAGGCCCAACTTCTGGGATACTTCTGAACACTTCTGTGGTGGAGCAGTGGGGTTTAAAAAGTGGTGCACAAGCAACACTGCGCATCCGCGCCAGGTGGAATTTGGGGGTAACACTCCCCCGGTGCTCTGAGCTCACAGTCCAGGCAGCCTGGCTAACAAACTGAGCTTACATTTGCTAACAGCAGCTACAGTTGGCAGCAGTTTACTTCACTGTCCATCAGGAAACTGTAAATCACAGAGAGTTGAGGCAGAGCGGAGGACATCAGAGGGAAAACCAGAAAACATTTTCTCCATAAAATATGATCCAGTTTCACCAAAATCAAATAGACTTGATGGTGTGTGACTTAGTATCGTAAAGCGTTATGTATTTCTCATGGGTGATCATACTCGGAGCATAAAGTTACAAAGACTACTTATCAAGGACATAGACACCATTCATCTAATTACAAGTCAGTGTAGCATCAACATGATTTAAAATCTGTTTATGGTAGAAACATTACACAATGTTACTTTAATTAATTTATACCAAATGCAAATTCAACATCTTTTATGATCTCATGAATTTGTCTTCTCTATCTTCATGAACAAAACTCCGAGAAAAAAGTGCAATGATGATTTACAACGTATTTTCTGGCAATAATCCTCTTCCCACACACATCCTTCACCTCCTCCTTCACACCTTATCTCAGAATAGTCATTACTTTCTGCATTTTAGTAACTTTAACTCTTTCTCTGTTCTCTCTCTGTTATTTTTATCTCAGAGTTGCTGTTGGTCTGAATGTGTGTACTATCTACCTGTTGCCATCTTCACAGCCAAGCTAGACCTTTAGGGAACTGGTAATTTACCATCTAAAGGCAAGTGGAATAAGTCTTGTGTTTTCATTGATCTCTGCCTTCTCTGTTCTCAACATGAGACAGGTCTGGGACTCAGGAAGACTACAGAGACCTTTTGTGTGCTAATAATTCAGGATGTCCTAGAGAGAGACAGTTCACTTTCTTTTTTGCAGCATACCAAGCTAATGGAGCACTGCTTAAATTAGAGAGGTCATCTCCCCCAACCAAAACCTGGACTCAAACCCAAATGAAAAGCAAATGTTTCCCACGACAGATTTATGAGAGACCATCATTTAAGGTAATGCAAACTATGCAGCACAGTAAAACATATGGTGACTGAGAGCAGGTAGGCAATGAAAAGAGGTTTGATGCAACCGCGTTCTAATCAAGCTGTCAAGTTGGAAAGCTGTCCGTGATGGTATGATTTTATTATGAAGATCTCATTGTCTTTTTGACATTGTGTGATTTTTGCTTCAGGGGTCATGTTGATAAGCAAGACAGACAGCAAGACAGACAGACAGACAGCAAGACAGACAGACAGCAAGACAGACAGACAGACAGACAGACAGCAAGACAGACAGCCAGCCAGCCAGCCAGCCAGCCAGACAGACAGACAGACAGACAGACAGACAGACAGACAGACAGACAGACAGACAGACAGACAGACAGACAGATCGATGAACTTGTTGGAGACAATCAAGAGTCTCCAGCCATGCTAGTTGTTCTGTGAAGCTGTTACTTGTACAGTGGTGCGTTACATACAACATGATTACTTTTGCAGGTAGTTTGTCATAAACCGTAAGTACTGAAAAACTTAAGTAAGTACAAACTGGTCGCCAGATGACACAGGTTCACTTAAGTAAGCAACACTCATCCTTTGAGGACCATGAATGTTTGTACAAAATCTCCAGACTGTTCATCCAAAACTTGAGATCTTTCAGTCTGGTGGTGCACCGACCAATCAATCAACCAACCAACCGACATTGCTATCCTTAGAGCGATGACATGAGAGATTATGAGAAAAGGGTCCCAATTAATGCTCTTAGCCTATTCTAACTCTTACTTTGGTCTAGAGAAGATCAATCATTGCCATTGACTGCTTTACAGTGTCTGACATCTCATTAAATCCCCAATAAAAGAGGTTGAACCTCTTATTGATTGAAAGTAGGATAATGACATCGCTTCTCAAAAATTAATGAGGCAAAGCAAAATGGACCTAGATAATTATTAATTGCTTGCTTACGCTTTGTATTAAGAAATTGAGACCAATTTAAGCAATGAGTACAGATTCATACACACATTCATCAACAAACACACAACTTTACAATATGGACGAACACACAGATGTACAAAATGATGTACACCTAGACAACAACAACAAAAATCTTCAACATGATACTACACAAAGAAGTTAAGTAGTTTAATGGATCAGAGTTTCTTATCTCTGTCAGTGTTCAACCATAAACAGGGCAATGTTGCATACAATAATGGCTAATTGCCAGTGCTTAATGCTCTCCTGCTGAGATCTTACTACAATATGCACAACTAAAAAGGCATCAGGCTTTCAGCTGACAAATGGTTGCCACAATCACACTTATAGCATTAACCAGCTTATGGTGTAAGCACACCAAGATGAGCCCAAACAACGGATGTCTATATCAAGATTAGTCAACTTATAAAACCACATAGGCAGATTAGGTGTCTAATTCCACTGACCCTCTGAAACAAATCTGGGTTTATTATTCAAGGAGCTCCAAACCTATGACTCAAGCCAAGTTCTAACAGCTGCTCTATGGACAGATTGCTAAAGACCCTCTACTACCAGATGATCCAGTCAAGCAATCCTTATCAGGCTACATACGCTTAAAGAAATCAATTTCTTTAGCTATTCACCTAATGCACCATACTGAGCAAAGCTGTCCATTTAAAAGAATATGCGAATAAAGACAATTCTAACATGAAACATGAAGGTTATGTACAAGCTTATTGTAAAGAATACAACATAAACATTTGAACTACGATGATTTTAATCCATTACAAAGGTCTACATGATGTCCACTTGCATGTTTCATTATATGTAAAAGGAGGCACAGCAGACCTTTTTGTCTCTGCAACTTAAATTATTATTATTATTGTCCACCGAGAAAGATGTTTTTTTCTAAATGATAGCAGGAATAAATAATAAAAAAAAGAAATATAGTGTTATATACCTAACAGAAGAAAACCTAAACCTATTACAAGTAAATATATGTTAGTTAGCACCTGTGTCAGGGTAGGAGGGAAGGAGATAATTAGATAATAATTACGTATTACATGCATATATGTTTTTAATTGTTGTTGTAATTCATGTGCAATTATTTTCTCCTTTTTTCTTTGTGGAGTTTTGGAGGAGGAATGGGTAAGACAATTAGTACATTATCACAATATTTCTAATTGATATTTTAATAAAAAATAATGTTGAAAAGGGACATGTAGTGACCTGAACAATGATGGAAAAAACATTTCTGTGCAAAATATAAACATGAAACATTATTTCATGTTAGAAGTGAGCAAACTAAGTGAAAAGATTCTTTATGATGTGAATCAATCAGTTTTCTACAGCAATCATTACGCTAGAAATCATTCATGCTGCATTCAGTTTCAACAGCCTAAATCAACAACTCACAATCCAACCAAGATTTTTCACATTTTTGACAAAGTATGCACATAAAACATTCTGAAATCCAGAACAGCACTTTTTGTATGGGTACAGTGTAAAGGGTAACTCTGCATGATAGTATGTACAGTATGTGTACAAAGGTGTTTCAGACATTTACATGGTAACAACTGTATATTAAAATAAATATAAAATAGTTCTAATAGACACCATCTAATTAGAAAACTTAAATCTGTCACCACAGGCTAAATTACTTATTTTCTTTTCAGATGGAAGTGCAGAACAGAATTCATTTTGTTCTACAAATAAATCAGTCAGGTGAAAATAATCACCTTTATATCCACTGGGGCATGAAGATTGCCTTTTATTAAAGGTCACTATATCGAGCTTGCAAGCCTCCGATTTCATCTGTGCTCCAACAAAGCACATTAAAACACATGGTGTCTGCGTGCTCTCCTATTATCTGAACGTGGACAATTATTAAATGTAGTAATGCCTCCTGCAGTAACTATATGCGATTATGACGGTGGGGCAGATATGAAGACTTGAGGCAGGTGTTAGAGGGATGAGGAGACATGTTTTGGCACAGATGACAAAGTGATAAATGATGGGGAGGGGGAGATTATGACAACAATGGCAAATTGAGATTAACGGGTCAAAACAACAGTGGCCGATGATGCCGGTAAAGTTGTGAGCGTGTCATGCCCTTCGCCAAGAGTGTTGGGGCCCATTAACTGGCTACATGCAAAGTGGAGTTTGGGTGTCTGGTAAGTACACCCAGACAGACTCCAAAGCTTTACATGCAATATGGTGTCTGTCAAATTCACAGCTGAACAGCAGGAACTTGAAACCTATCATGCGATCGCATCATGCGAGTGTATGAAAAACAGTGAAGGGTGGACCAAAGTGTGTCCTAAACCCCCTCGCAGGCAGAGGGGGGCAGAGACATGCATTCGGCCGGTGGGCTTAGTCCGATTCACACTGTGATCCAGATGGCCAAAATGCTGAGGCTATTTCACAGAGTCCGTCATCTAAACATAATGTCAGATGGGAGTGTTTACTGAAATCTACAATTGGAACGCAAGACAAAGCAGAACATGACAGAGGAGAGGATCTGGACTTAGTGGACAGCAATGTTTAACTGTTTTACACATTTATTGTCTGAGCAGTGTGCACAAAGAAGCAGATATAAGGACAGCCAGGCAAGAAGTATTTACTGGTATGTATGAGATGCTTGATGAGTGTCTCCTAATGATTTACACAAGAAGCATGCCGTGCCCCATCAATGCAGACCCAATGTGAAATACTTTCTTGTAATCAGTAACTAGATTTGAGGACTTTGACAGGCTATAAATTATATTTTATCCTGATTGACATCTGTTTTCTTGAATCATCGCTGCAAGTTTGAGATTATTTTTTGTTAAGATGCAGGGTGAACAACATCTACCTTATACAATCTTGCATTTCCTAATTTTATCGAATGCTAAATGGATCTTTGATTATTTGATTGAAAAAATACATTTGTGTTACACTGGGAACATCCTTGAGGAAATGTGGGATGAGACTGGATTGGAGTCAGATTTGAAAGTACCACAGAATTTGGAAAGTTACAGTTAAATCTGAATTTACCAGTCAAACAGGGTTAATCTTTTTAATCTGACAGGTCACACTAATAATCTCAACAGTCTTTGACATTCAAAGAGTCATGACAGTTAACTGAACACAAAGGGGGGGGGGAAATCATATATATCATATATATCATATATATCATATATTGGTCACTTTTTTTGTTAGAATGACTGATTTCTACAATGTAGAAAAAATATTGTTTCTCCACAATATACTATGACTAAATTCATAAATGAACTCTTTAATTTGTAACTTTGACACCTAAATACATCATGCTACACTTTTGTTATAGCTATGTGCACAGACCCCTACCGAAAAAACTATGCATATAGTACATTATATTGTATTATATATGTAAATATTTATGTACTATATATTAAAATGTATAAACGAAAAAAAATTTATATTTTAATCTCATTGTACAAACGTATAGTGACAATAAAAGGCATTCTATTCTATTTTATATATATATTATTATACTATATATTTTCATACTGAATGAAACATGGTCACGTGGCTTTAACAGATACAGTGTAGCACAGATGCATCTTCTGCCTGTAAACCAAATCTTAAAAAAAAGGAAAAGAAGCAGTTTAAGGGTTTATAATGAGAAACCGGCTAAAACATCCATAGAAACTGTGATATTCTCTGTTCTGTTATGACTGTAAATCGGCTTATGTGGGGGTGGGAGTGGTTACTGATTGACATAGGCCTCCTGGAACAGCATGCACTCACCTCAAAGAACTTACAAGTGACAAACAACAAAAGAAGCCGGTACAAACACTGTTAAAGAAACACTGTGGTCAAACTAGGATATTCGTACAGCGTACTACTGTAAATGGACATTACCATCACAGTCTCTCTGTGGCTAGCTGCTCAGCATTTCTCATCATTTCTCTGGAGAATACAATAAGTCGAAGGCAAGGTTTTTTTAAACATTCTGTAATAGTACAACTGTGAATAAGTTGACAGACTTTTTCTGGTCTGGTGATTTTCTTTATAAAAAAAATCAGTGAGCCACACTGTTGCACTGGGTAACATGTTCCTAAATTACAATGGACACACTGATGCTAAGATTATATATACATAGTGTATAGATAAATACACACATATACACACACATATTTTTCAGAACTTGTCTTTCCTGCCTCACAGTTAATGATTTTTTTCTTGAAAGAGAATCCCAAAATAGTGAAATGAGTTAACATAAGTATGCAGGTGACGTTATGTTATTCACCATGTCTTCGCAACCCCTATCCCAGCCAGGGTTGAATGTGGGCATTAACATAAGGGATGGGTCTATGAGATTAATACATGGAGATTTAAGAGCTGGACAAATGAGCAGCACTCACACAAAAGTGGGCGAGAGGGCAAAACTGAATTAAAAATTAAACTAAACTTTATTTGGAGGCATTGTGTGCACTGTGGTTTGTAGATGTGTTCTGAACAATAGTCAGAGACTGTAACAGTTTGACAAGATAGCCTGGGACAACAGTCAAAATGCAGGTTGGACATGGGGCCAGTAGAGCACAGGTTTTCTGTATCAAAGGAGTGTAACTGGGTAACTGCAGCTAAATAAATTTTGATGACAGCTACGTTTCACCTCCAAAAATCCAGATACATGAATATGATTTGTGTGACGCTGTCAAAAATCAGATTTATATGTAGGAGCCACTGAGTGCAACCACTGTCATCTGACGAGGATGTGAAGACATTGTTCTGAGCTTCCGGTTTCGTTTTCCCATTTTGTAAATATTCCAATGCACTTCATAAAATAAAGTAAATTCTTAGTAGGATACAGCAGCAGATTCACTGGAACAACTCAAGGATGTTCAAGGAAGGAAGAACATTACAGTGATTTCCAGGAAATACAACCACATGCAGATCAGAGTTAAGTGAATTAACAAATTAAGTAAGAAAACCTTGAGAAAACCTTGAGATTGTTTTTTCTGCCAAAGGCAAATCAGGATCTCAAATTTACATTTGAAATGCATTACAGTATATGTGCATATTTTCATGTTTAGTTTACCTGATCTTGAGCCGGGTCTCGAGGGTACTGGATCTCTGCTGCAATTAAAGGTGCAGACAGGACGGGGCTTTGAGACAAACAGCCTTTGCACTGCAGAAATCTGGTAACAGAGCCCTCCTCAGGGTTCCAGATGGCATTATATGCTGCATGAATGAGAACCAGTGGGAGACCGTGCAACTTTACCGACTTTAGAGGAAAAACAGTGTCATAAAAGGATCAAAGTGAGAGGTTGACATGTTTAAATGTTTTTAAAACAGGGACGGAAGAAGAACCAGCATATAACTCATTTTTTATCATTTAAAGCAATCATGGAAATAATTTAGTAATTTCTTCAAAAAATGTGGCAACATATTTAATTATTCCACCTAGTTTTAAGGCGGAATGCCCAGTTGTGGGATCACTGGCAGATTTTTTTGAGTAACTTGTTGATTTGCCACAATTACTTTTTAGACTTTGTTCTTGTCTAATCAGACGAGCTGTCAACCCACCAGTTGAACTCTCATCACAGTATGGTTGCAGAGTGGTCCTTAGGGCCTCCGGTGCTGTGAGACTCCGGACCACCAGCAGTGAGCCTGAGTTGTCTGAAACTGATGGCTGATGTGGTGCACACCGGCAGCAGCGGGTCATTGCTGCAGGACCGAATGTGTCTTTTCTCAGAAGAGATAGATGTTCAAATTCACAGGCAGCATGTTCCAACGCACCTGAAAAAATGAATGTCACGACAGTGAAAATACGGTCACACGTTCACTCCATGGAATGCTTTGACTCATTATTTAGCTGTGGTAAATAAACTGAAACGTGACAGGGATTTCACAGAAATTACCATGTGCTAAGGGTAGAAGTTCCATTTTACAAGCAGAACAGTAGAGTCCCAGAGAGCACGGCTTCTGACTTTTAACTTTCTGTAAGTAGAACAAAAAATAAACCACTCAGGCTCTGCCATGTCTCAAAACATTCTTTTTATATGTAAACCATTAGCAATGATGGTCAGGAAACATTTTTGAGATTCGTCACAGAGACACTGCCTACAAAGAGTAAAACTGTTTTGTCTTGATGGATCTGCGAGCGTTTCTTAATGTCTGAATGATCCAAACTTTTTCTGTTTCGGTGCCGTGCTTTGATCGTGTATTTGTGTTGCTTTTGGCATGTGTTGACGTCAGTCGCTTTGATTTTCACACTGTGTTCACACAGGATGTGGTGATATGACTCATTACCATCCACTGTGTTTTCTTTATGTGTGTCTGTGTGCAGCACAGAGAGAAAACAGACTTAATACAAAAAGCATCACTGCAGGTGGACGGCAGCACTGATCTCTGTCAATATTGGTTTGGCTTTTATATATCCTATAATGCATTTCTGTGTCCTGCTTGAAAGAAATTATTTGAATTTAAAATCATAATATATACACAGTATATTAATATTACAATACAAGGTAAAAGATAAGCATAGTATAGATTAACAGTGCGACCGTCTGCTGTGACTTGCTAAAAAAAACATAAAACAGGTTAACTTGGAACTTACCTTTAATTTTGGAGAGGTCTTCTTAAATCTGTGTTTCTGCTTGCAAGATCTCTGCACTTTTATAGCTTGGTTGAAAAAATTATAGTTAACTTTTAGTTGACGTAAATAAAATAGCTGCATTAAAAAGACCTTTTGTCAAAATGTTTAAACATGTTGACGTGCTTTAAAGGTCTAGTGTGTAACATTTAGGAGGATCTTTTACCTGAAAATAACATTTACATTTAGTCATTTAGCAGACGCTTTTATCCCAAGTGACTTACAAAAAAGGGAAACAATCATGGTAAATTGTGACTAGGACACGTTAGTGCAGCAATAAGTACTGTGACAGTACTAGGGGGAATAGATTTAGCATGTCCAGTTTTGGTAGTGCTAGCAGAGGAGGTACTCTCTGAAGAGCTGGAGGTCTTCAGGAGTTTTTTTTTTTTTTTCCCCCCAAAGGTAGAGACGGATGGCCCTGCTTTGGTCGGAACGGGTAGTGTATGCCACCAACGGGGAACAACAGACAATAAGTCTAGCCATTAGTGATTTAAATTTAATGCGGAGGCACGTGCAGAAACCGAGGGGTTGTCAGATAGAGCAGAGTGTCATCTGCAAAGCAGTGGTAGGAAAAGCCATGTGAACGGATAATTGGACCCAGGGAGGTGGTGTAAATAGCAAATAGAAGGGGCCCAGCACCAAGCCTTGGGGCACCCCTGTGATGAGATGATGAGATGTGGACAGCTGTTCAAGCCAGGATACTCTTAACGAGCGCCCGGCGAGATAGGATCCAAGAATCATTGTGTTTTGGTAACATTAGAATCCGAGGCCGCCATGTTGCACAGCCATGTTTTTATAGTAGCTCAGAATGAAACTCTGGGTCTAGACAGAGTCTTTCATGTTTTTTCGCAGCCACTGTAGATTATCACTTGGTAGTGAGGCAGAGAACATTCAGTTGGTTGCAGCCTGCAGCCTCACCACTTGATGACACTATATTCAACACACTGGACCTTAATAACAACTTGTTTAATTGAATTTAAATGTATTAAGTGTTTAAGTAATACATTATTATATGACGTGATATTCTGTAATTTAAAGCTAGAAAAGGTCTCCAACGTTCTATCAGGCAGCAGCTGTTATTTAAGTGTTCTATACAATTCCCCATCAATTTCACTACACATTAATTAACAAATAGTAAAACGAGCTAAAACAAGAGCAGGAGTCAGTGTTCACTGCTGTGTTTCGGTAGACCTGTCATGTATGTGGATGTTGCACTCCAGCAGCCGAAGTAGTAGCTATTGAAATAATCATACTGAAATGAAATACTGCTCGAAGTATCCAGCTAGGAAATCACCTGTCAAACTCCACAACTCAACAGGAAGTTTTTCAGACTCCATAAAATGTTTGAAGCAGTTTTCCATTTTCAGGAAGCAGATCTTAATGTCAAAAATCATTGTTGAACACTTTTACAACCTAAACTGTACATGATGTATATGCTGCCTAAGTATGTGGAAGTCATTATATAATGTCACATGCTGTGCGGCTCCAAAGCTCCAACAGAGTTACAGATTTAACTGTGCACTTGGGCAACAAATATAACACATGGAGACCCACTGCAGCTGTGATTGGCTGGTGATCATAAGAGAGGCGTTATTGTGGTGTTTGCAAAAGTGCTGTATGACACATTGAGGATCATGCAGGAAGAGATATACAAACAGGTTTTCTCTCATTTTTGTTCGTATCCAGGATATGGTCTCATTTTGTGTGCACCCGTTGATTTCTGCAATGAACCATTAGTTATTTTTGCTCTTCTTTTGGGTGACAGTGGTCAAGAACACTCTCACCAAGGTAAGAAAAAAAACATGTTATTTTCACAGTGTACAAATTATTATTATGCTAAAACAATCTGCCACGCCCCTCCAATTTATGATCAAGTGGGATACATCATTCACCACACCTGGGTCAGAGCAGATTTGGATGGTTAAGAATGTTTTGTGCATCTGGAGGTGACTGCATGAGGCCCATTGTTATAGTGAGTGTAGTGAATGCTGATGACTGATCATTACGATGCTTGGCAATGCTACAAATTGTGGGAGATATCGTTCAGGCTGAAATCAAGAACTGGCAAGAGATTGTGGAAAAAGGCCAGATGAGCTCAAATACACACAAGCATGCATGCCTCAGTGTATTGAGTTAAATGATTCTGTTCAAGCTTCATCCTGTTCACACTGCACAACATGTGATTTGAAGTTCTATATTTACCTTTCTGGCTGCTGTGCAGACTTCCTGGACAATCCACTGCTGGACTTGTAGGTCTACATTCTGCTGCATCAGCTTCTTGCAGAGACCTTATGTCTTCTTTTTGAGGAGTCACAACATCAAACTCTATGTGTTCTCTCACACCCACAGAGGACTTTTCTGACTCAGTCAATCTGTTCTTTACACTTAGTTTCAAGACTTGTTCTGTCTGTTGGTAGGTAATCCTGATATTGTCCTGATGGTCTGGCAAAAGATGTACCTGATAAGAATTCTCTTGAACTCTGTCTTTTTTTGAGCTGTTCACTCTGACTGGTCTGGATCTGGACGGTCTGCTCTTTAAATCCAGGTTCATTACCTTTAACTCATGATCTGCTCTGGCCTTGTCTGTCCTCCTGTGGCTGCTCCTGGTCTCAATCTTCTGAACACTTACTCTTCCTACATTCTTGACCTCACAGCCTTCACCTGTCAATGTCACATTGTTGGGGAAAAAGATTAATAGGTTTCCTAAGTTGGAATAAACTGTTCATTCTTGACAATCATTTAAAACCCCATGTAACTCCTGTGACGATTGAAAAACTCCAGAATAACCAGAAAAACCCATGGTACATTAGTCGATGGTTTAGAAGATCAAGAAAGAGCTTTGAAACTCCACTGCGCAGCTATTAGTAACACTAAAACTACTTAGTTTTACTACCTATAACAATAAATGGTAATTTTTTAAGATCGGGAGGTCAACAGTAGAATTACTAATTTCACCATGATTTGCACTTGTACACAAGCTGGTCCACTGTGCACCATGCACTGTCTTTCAATGACATGAATGAGTGAGCATTCTGTGAAATAAGATTTACGAGGGACAGTGAAACACTGAAACAAACTGAAAGTGTAAACCTTATTGAAATGAAGGAAGTGGCTGAGTCAGCGTTGCAGTGAATGAGGTCTTACCCGGTAAACATGATGTACCATCGATACACATCAAACAGCAAACTCTTGAAATACTTTCAATATTTTTCCTCAACGTCGACACCACTATCATCTCCCAGTGGAGGTCGTGTTTTCATTGTTTGTTTGGGTGTCAGTAGGATAATGGGAAAACTACTGGCCTGACTTGGTGGAAGGGTGTAGCATGGACCATGGAAGAACCCAGTATATTTTGGACCACTGAAGGGTGAATACATGAATTATTTTTTATTCTTGTTAACATAATGATAGGTCAGTTGTAACACTGGGGTTAATGGTGAAACTGAATTCAACAAAAGGTCAGTGCTCTGGACTCATTCTTCACTGTGGCTGGTCTACAGTTACAACAGTAGTGGGTCCAACTTTCTCAAACAAAGTACTGAAAAACTTTTGATTAGTCACTTTGTGTCAACAGCATGCTGATCGTTCCCAATACCACAATTTAGTTTGGGCAAACAGCACAAATCTGTGGGATTTCAATTAATCTGGACGTTGCGCTTTTTCTGTTGCATGTCCGCTTTGTGATTATTTCTGGTGTATTTTTTAAATAAAAATGCCGTCTTAGTGTAGCTTTAATAATGTGAGGCTTGGGGGAAAGGATGAATTAGTCTAATGGGAAAAAACACAGTCATTCACAGCCATTACTGATTCTTTCGGTAATGCGGGCTCCCTATTAAGTGCTTTTAACACACATTCGCCGGCCTCTCCGTGCTCTGTGTTTTGATGATGTTAACGAGTGGTCATGCATGATTACATATACAAGGGTCTTGGGGAGGCAGCTGATGAGCAAAGAAAGGCTTTAATGGAACACTTGTGTGCTCTGCTCGTCTGCACAAATCACACATTGGTGAAGTTAGAGCTGTAATGAGACAAATCACATCATTGTAATCATGTTTAATCTCATTTTTTCTGTCTCCCTCCGACTCAGCTTGTTGGTGATTATGCATTTAGCATTGGCTTGATTAAATGACCTCAGTTCCCCAGACAATCAAATATGGCCATTAAAGTGCTGATTACACATAGTACTGTATTGGACATACATAGGTCACAGAGTGTTGTCCTCCACGAATAAAGAGGTTAAGACCTAAATGTCAGTGAATTAAGGACTACAAATATGGAAACTACACTGTAAATGACTGATGAGATCAGTGATTTAGTTTGAATGTATTTAGATGAATTAAATGTGAGCTATTTAATGAACGTATTTAAATACATACTGTAATAGCGACAGAGCTAAAAAGCTAAAACTGGTGCAGTCTAATAAAACAACAACTTCATGAAGTTGAATGTTTTTATGGAAAGTGTTTTTAAGTATCCAGAAAAGTGCTTATAAAAACTGTTTTAGGGAATGGGTGCAGCTAAATGTGGATGCTGTAGTTTGTGTTGTTGATGTATACTGTGTTACACTGAGAGGCCAAGTCTATCCTCACTGATATTAATAATGAACAAAATATTTGAAACATAATTTGAATTAATTCAAAGTGCAAAGCAAGAGCAGGAGAGAGAGCAGAGTTGAAAAGTGGATTTACTTTATTAGTATTGCAAGTACTTTACTCAAGTATTTTCATTTTATGCTGTTTTTTTATTATATTTAAGAGGGAAATTATGTATTTTGTACTGTATTACATACTACCACTTTGAGTAAATTATGATATTTCTGCACTTTAACTTCCACCACTGAAACTAGACCATGAAAAAAAAAAAAAAGGATGAGAAAACGTTAATGAAATGCTAACATTTAATTATCAGGATTCATATGGATGCTTGTACTGAAAGACATGTACCCACACACAGATACCAATAAAGTTTACAGCACATAATTACATAATTGGACAATGAAAATGTGAAGGTCTTCTCTAGGTGAAATCGGGCATGTCTAAACCATCTATTCCTTGCCTGTAATCTACAGACACATCATTAAAACAGAACAATCATTACCCACTTCCACAGAAAACAAATGACTTTGAGGTTTCGTTTTTTTAATGATTTGTTTAAATGTACATTCAATCAGCGCTGCAGTTTTGTTGGTCAGCTCTTTGTTTTTAACTGAGAACAGGCCTTAATGGTCTTAATAAGCTGTGCTGTCACACTGCATAAGAAGCTGATCTGAGATGGCTGAAGCCTCATCGTCTACTGTGTGCATATGTGTGGGCTAGTTGTCTAAAGCAGCAGACAATATAGTGTTTATGGATTTCTACAGGATGAAATATAAAACTTATGCAACAACTGTATGGACTGAATATTTCACACCGCACTGCCCACTGCTAGTTTGGTGGGAAATCTTTGGCCAACATAATGTGCACTGAACATGTCATTTGCATATAAGACTTTCTGTTTTGGTCACAATATTTCTTTTCCCCAGGCTGTTAGTTACCTGATGAAGTGGAGGGAACTTTCTGCCTGGACCTGGACAGTCTGTGAAGCCTCCTGTTTGTCTGCCTGTTCTGATCATCCACCTCCTCACCTTGCTTCTGTCCTCTGATTTCCTGATTCTGTCCCTGTGACAGCTCTGTGCTCTCCTTACTGACTGAAACAGCACTCTGTCCATCAAAAGCAGAGGACTGTCCTTGCCCTTGGGCCTGCTCAGAACCTAAAAGTTCTTCTGACAGCAGTGCAGGGCTCTCCATTCTGGGCGGCGACTCTGCATCTGCCTCTTTGTGTGGGCTTCCTTCGTTGTCGTCGCCCTCAAAAAGTTCTGGAGAAAAGAAGACAGTCTGGTCCTCGTCCTCTTCATCTTCATCTGGATTGTGTGCTGAGGGCGGTTCACTTTCACATCTGGGAGAGACCGTCACTGTAGCTGGCTCTGGAGCCATATTGTGTGGTTCCACTTTAAATTCACTGGAGCTGTCTGGAGCCTCTTGTTCAAGACAAGCGGCCTCGGTCTTCTGTTGTGGAGACGAGATCTGCTGTTTTTCCTTGTGCTCAGAATGATTAGATGTTTCCACTTGCTGCCTGGAGTCACTGGGCATTTTTTCTTTAAAGATTGGCTTCTTGAAGCGGGTGCTGATGGGGCTGGAGGTGAAAATGTGGTACAGAGGCTGCGCCTTTCCTTTTTTTTGATGTGAAAGGGGCTCCACTGGGGGACTGTGCATCATCTTCAAATATTCTGCAGTAGGAAAACAAAACATAGGGCTATTATTAATGTACTACTAGCATATAACTAAACTCTGACAACATGTCAAGAATGACAAAGAAGTCTCACCATGGGAGTACCGTGCCTGCTAAGGCTGTTTTATAAGAACAAACATATAAATGTGTGTTTATGCTCAATATAACCCAAACAAAGGTCAAGGGGATTTAATTAAAAGCAACAGTCCAACATCTGCTCATCAGCTTGCTCCAGCGCCACTCAGGCACGCAAAAGACCTTACAGTAATGAGGCAAGCCACTCAACTGATCCCATGGCCCCCGCCCCCACCATCCCTCCCAGTCCATGAGGGGAGGGTGGGGGTGTGTGCTACTACTATGTTACCACCCCTGTCCACCAAACTGAATTCGACTGGGCTAACAGTTCAACCTTGTCATGACCTCCAAGACAATGAGCTCGCGCCACGGGGATGTGCAAACACGTCGTCTCAACATATTTTTCTTGTGATGATGTCATGCTCATACATCCCGGAGCACAAGAATGTGTGCACCTTTTTAAAAACAGCACTGCTTTAAATGTCAGAATTTAGGAAGAAAGAAGGTCCCAGACAGTGTAACAGTGTAATTCTAATTGGCTAAAATCTTGATGTACTTTAGAGTAACAGGGACATCTTGATCACATCACTATCATGAACTAAAGAGAATGAAAGCAGATACTAGAATTGACATTTCAAAGCAGTGCTTTTCTCTCCTCAGGAATGTTATTCAGAGTTATTCAGTGTCCAGGCAGAGCGAAACATTATTTCTTTTGTAGCCGAGGGTGTTTTTGTCGGTTCTGGTGTCACTTTTGGTTCCCTGGTTTCTCAGGCAACTTTATTTTCAAAATAAAAGGCATACCTGAGGTGAACTTTACCTCTAACAAGTAACCTAACCGCAGCACAAAAAATGCATTCATTCCCATTCATTCATGAATATGTGAATATAACAAGGCTGGTGATTTTCTATATTTTTCTGAATGTTAAAGCTTATAGCAGCCTGCAAACTTTTGTATTATCTGTGAATGTCTTCTTCGTCTCTGCCACAGAGCTCCAATGTTGTCCAAAAAATTATTAAAAACAGAGTAATGAGCCACACTGCTGCACTGGGTGATATACACCTTCATTCGATGAAAACACACACTACTTTATTTTGACGCAATCACACACACAAGCACTAAATGTGGATTAATCCACTGCAAAAAATATATGTTTTTGTAAAAATGACACTGTACATGAGAGACCAGATCGTTGATGATTATTTCATCATAAAAAGGTAAAATCATTATTACAAATGACAAGACTTGAGCAATATATTAACCTTGCAGCACAAAAAAACTACTTTTTCAGCACTTAAGTTCAGCTCACCTGCTTTGTCATCTTGCTCAGCTTTCAACTGTGTATGAGAAAGGAAACCGATTGGAGGGCTTGTGTCCTGCTGAGCTTCAGGACGTTTGGCCCACGTGCAGGGTATCTGAGGCTCTGAGGCCTTGGGTAGACCCCGTCCCTCTACAGTAAGTGGCAAGTGACCATTTGGAGAGGAGACAGTAGAGCTGGGGGTCTGACTGTCTGCAGGGACGACCTCCGCCTCCACCTTCTGTTGCCCCTGAGAGAATGCCACCAGAGACTGCATGGCATTGCTGAAGGTGTCATGATGCTGGACGAGCTGGCGGACCCATTTAGACAGACCTAAGATTGCACACACAGACAGACAGACAGCCACAAACACACACAAACAGACACGCATATATGAGACAAACACTACCACAAGTTTTACAGTGGATAAATGTTGCCATCTAGTGTTCAAAGTGAGAGGCTGTGCAGTCAGTCAGTGTTCACAGACTGGAAGCGTTGAGTACCTGTGATGTATTTATTGGGATTACTCCTGTAACGCTCGTCCACCAGAATTAGGGCCCCCCAGTCATTCCTGTGGCGGATGCACCTCCCCAGGGCCTGGTTTAGAGCTCTGTAGGCTTGAATCTCATACCAACGGTGGCCTGGGAGAAGACCTCTGGACTTGCTGTGCTGATCATTGTATTTCATCTTCAGTTCCACCTGAAAGCGCAGGCCAGTATGTTAAAAGATCATTCAGTGACTCTGGGACAGTGTTTGGATGCAGATCCATTAAATTGAAAATCAAATTGCACAACTGTTTTCTAGTACACCATGTTTTAAAGACCAAATACACGATCACAAGTTCCCTTAATGATTACTTCACCGGTGTCACTCTGCTCAGCATGCTCAAATTATGAAAAATAATTAATAATTAGGGATGCTACATATTCAAAGAGCATAAAACATGTATATTATGAATTTCAACTTTTTTATTCCCTAGAAACATCAGGCCAAATCAAACCTTATTGCAAGCCACCCTTGGGAAGCAGACTCCATGGTGGACAGCACTCCATCGAAGTCAAAATATACCTCACTGTGTGTGTGTGTGTGTGTGTGTGTGTGTGTGTGTGTGTGTGTGTGTGTGTCTTACTGTTAAAAATACAATTAGAAAATTGTTCGAGCAACCTACAAACTCTGATACCAATTAGGTAAATGTTGATATTGTTTGAGGAGTCTTAACTTTTTCACGTCTCTTTTATACACTTTTAAGAAAAAATAAAGGCAAAATGTCCAAGAATATTTTTGAATAAGTTAGTTACTGGCTGTCATATGACTAGTTAACATATTGAACTAAAAACCTGTCTATCCATGTCTAATCCATCTATCCATCCATCCACAAGTGGGTGATGGATCTAGGCTAAACTAAACCCCAAATAAATATGTGACTGAGGACCTGAAGGGTCTGTTATACCTATCATTGTAGAGAGATGTGTTCTGAGAGGGGCTAAAGAGACGCCATGAGAAAGTAGAATCGAGGGGGCGCACAAGGTGATTTAGGTGACACGAAGCATCCCTGCACAAAAATGCCAGGAAAGCACCCATCCATTTGCATCTGTCGCTGCTGATTTTAGCGCTAACCTTTCAGAATTGACAAGTGAAAAGTTCAGCTGGCATCTGACGGGATGCCATGCAGGGCAGGCTGCTGAACGGGGCTTTAACTGCTTTTGACAGGCACCGTGTGTTCGCCCTGAGCCACCAAACACGGGGACCGTGGCAGGTACAGCCTGTTCCCTCACACGCATCACTCAATGCCACAGTGGCCTGTCTGGGCCTGTGTACATAAACAAACAAGCAGAGTCACGGGAAACCCTAAATGTCGCCCCAAAGTTGGACTATGACTAATAACATCTCACCTGAGGAGCATACAAACAACTGAGCAACACCTGCCACCACAGACAACCTTAACTCTGACACTGAAATACGTTTATAGGCTGAAAGAAGAAGGCTTAGGACTGATAAAGTCTTATCTGCATAAGTACAATAGTAGTGCAGGCTGTCAGTCGGAAGCATCTCATGTAGCCATGTTACAGGAAGTCTTGTTAATACGGCAAGCTTCATGGTGAGATGTTTGCCAATGTATGAGACACCAGAGCAGTTAAAGAATCTACTTCTAAACCCACAGCTTGAACAGAAAGGCCAGTAGCCTCGAGCCAGCGGTGTCATCTAAATCCAATCACAGTCCATTTCAGCATTCGAGCCATCACATCCCTGGTCTGTACCATGTCGCCATGAGATCCAACATGACAGGTTGCATATGTGAAAAAGCCAATTCTGGCTGCTAGCAAATCTTGCAAATGTGCAAGAAACCACAAGCTAGAAGGGATTAGTTAAAATGTCAAGAGATCACTCGCTTGCTTTGGCCTTGTCCTCTACAGCTACCTGTTCATCCCTAAAAACATATATTTCACCACTAGGCATGATTCGCAGTTGAGCGCATCTGTTTGAGCTACATTTTACGCAGGGTGTGTGTCTGTGTGCGCGCGTCAGTGTCAGTGTGCACGCCCCTGGCAGTCCGGGACATCTTGTGCCTGTCACTGAGATTGCTGAGCGCCTCATCTGCCACATAAGGCTGAGCTGACAGCTGAGTGGCTCGCCTTGAAGACGGTGTCCACAGACTATCACACTGGTTTCCAACATGCTCATGGATCAGCTCACACCAAGGCTACACACAGAATCCTACTTATTCTTTGACTGATGTTCCAAATTAAGTTTACTTTTTAGTGGAACATCAGAGAACAGAAGTCCACTAAAAGAAATGTCAAGTCCATGTAAAGTAAGAACAGACTGAGTGTGTTCTGAGTTATTAACCACCCAGCCAAATTTGAATGATTAAAAATATCGACAAGTTTATGAAATGAGGTGTCAAAATCAGGTAAAAATGAACTCTCAGCTCCAGGACTGTGGGGGGCGTGTCTGCTTAATGCACTGAAGCCACGCCTACTCATGGGAGCAGTCAAGCAGCCATTTTGAAGCAAGTTGAGAAAATAACATGACTAACTTTGAAACACTGAGCGAGATGAATTCATCCCTATCTCTCTGCTAGGGGTGCAGGGGTATGCTCAGGGTGGCCTCAGCGTGTCATCAAGCCGCCCTTTAAGGACCGCCCACAAAATCCTGGACTGAAAACTGGTGAAAAACTGTTTGAACCTCTAACTGCACATTTTAGTAATATATCTTCAAAGTCTTTTCACATGTTTTCAGTACAGTGGTCCCTCGTTTATCGCGCGGGATACAATCTAAAAATAACCCGCAATAGACGAAATCCGCAAAGTAATCAGCTTTATTTTTTACAATTATTATACATGTTTTAAGGCCGTAAAACCCCTAACCACACACTTTTATACACTTTTCTCAGACAGGCATTAACATTTTCTCACATTTCTCAAAGTTCAAACTTTCGCAGATTTAACAAAAATAAGTACAATACTGTATTAGTAAATGAAACCGTATTTCACATTTCCTCTTTGTCCTGGTGCCGCTCCGCTGTAACGGCTTTTTCCTCTGAAGGCCTTGGTGCAGGTGTTTTTTTCCGAGTGCAGAACATACAACACATTTTGTACAGTACTCCCTTAGCCAATCAGGACGTCGAACACAATGTACGTTTATACTGTACAGTATGCTGTAAAAAAAAAGCATGCAATTACACAAAAAAAAAATCAACAGCGAGGCCGCGAAAGGTGAACCGCGTTATAGTGAGGGACAACTGTAACTATTTTCCAACATATCTTATGTATTTGGAAAGAAATCTCAGAATTGCCTTTACACAGACTTTAATGTGGAACGTCAATGAACAGGAAAGTCAAGCTGATACCTACAGTATATGTGCAAGTTAAGGCCTATTGTTATTGAGCAGAGTGGTAATGAAGATCTAAAGTCAGGTGTCAATCTTGAATCTCTTTTTTCTTCCAGTTTCAGTTTCGTGGATGGGTTAAGCCATTTGGTTTTGGACAGAAATGTTCTCAGTCTAATTGCAGGACTGCTGTCCTGTGGGCGTTTTGACTCTGACTTCGCTTGTTAATGATGATATTTTGACTCGGCCTTGATTCTGACTTGTTGAGGCCTCGGCCATGATCTTAAAACTGCTCAGACTTATTATAAACTTGATTGATAGAGGTCTTGGCTCTAGCCCTGGTAACAGACATCAATATGGTTTTGTATTGAGAGCTGGCACTGAATTCCTTATTAGATTCATTAGTTCATTAGTCTTAGTATTCGATCAGTTCCTGCTTTATTCTCTGGCTTCGTTTCTAAATGAAAAAACACATTGTAAAGGATGCACAGTATTGTAAGTATTGTTTTGGTAAGAGTATTTACTTTGGACTGTGGGGTAGGGGTAAATAAAGGGTAAAGGCTAAATAAGGGGTTGAACATGCGTCAACAAAAAAGAATGCTGAAGACATCTTTCTAAGCTGTCCTGTGGTGCTGACAAGGACAGTACAAGTGGTGATCATTTATTATATAGCCTTCCTTCAGTGGATGATGATAAAGCCATATGCACAGTGTCTTGAGTGTGCCTGGAGCATTCATCACAGTCTCTTCTTGATGACTTCCATAAACTCTTCAACATTCCTCCAAAATCCCCTTTATCCACCCGTTTTACATGCTCGCAGGCCTTAGAATTAAAATGCTCTCGTGGTAGCCTTTAATAAAAGGGCAGCAGCAAGAGGTTGGTTCTGCCCTTCATTAAACTAAGAGAGATGCCTTATCAGTTGTAAGTGTCTTTTTATTGCTTGTTAAAGCCACTTATTGTTTGACTCACTCACGCAGGACGTGACTGCTCGCTGTAAAACATGCCATTGGAGAAAAAAAAAAAGGCAACGTAAATATAATACCACCTTTGGCAGGGCTTTCTCTGCAGAAGACTTTTCAAGTTCAACCTTTGATCTTTGTCACAATAACACAACAGGCCAGTAAAATGCCATGCTATGTGCTTAGGCTGTAGTGTCTGAGAGTTATACCTGTCTGGGAATGCAGGCCATGCAGGCATCTAAAGTGCTGGAGTGGTTTAAATGGAGAGAAGCTGGGCTCACACCTCTTATTCTAGCAATGGGGTGCTGCCGTGTGAGTGTGGCATAGAATGAATGAATTAATATGTCTGGGTCCATGTGTGCTCTTAAGAGAATGTGCACATGTTAGCACTAGTGCATGGAAGTGACAATGTAAGAACATGTCACGCATGTGTATGTGTGCCTGTGTGCATTGACATGTGGTGTAAATATGATAAGGTGTTAATGCTGAGCATTTGTCCAGGTGAAACTATGTTTAAAGACAAATAAACTCCAACACATTAACACGGTTAAAATAAGAGGCAAGACAGCCACAGATGTTTCCCACAGCATCATGCAGTAGAGGCTTACTGCTCCAGCAGAAATTAATATACCATAAAATTATTACACTAAATCCAACATTAAACTACAGAGAAAGGGAGCAGAGGTGCTCTATCATACTAGCCATGTATTAAATATGTGATGCTGTCATGTAGTTACAGAATTGATCATCATGCATTGAGTGAATGCGTGAGGACATAAGGAGCTCAGCAGGTAACAAGGATAGATCAATCATATTGTACATTCAGTCAAAGCACTCTCACTGATGATTTGTTCTTGATTAACATCACTTATCCTGAATCCCAAAAACAACAGATGATCATCCGCTTTAAGGAAGCAGCTCTCTACCTTCTGCTCCAGGCACTTGATTTCAGTTTTGCCTGTCTGCTTTCTGTTGTATAAGACTTTCATTTTAAATGTTAATATCACAATCGATCATGTTCACTGAATTGTGGGAAGCCAAAATAGTGATCATGATTAATATCTGATGAATTGTGCAGCCCTACACTGAATTCTGAATTCCTCTTCCAGTGGAGTATCACATGAAATAGTATTGGCTGTCCAGTCGTGGATACACCATTCCATGTGCCTGTGTGTGTGTGTGTGTGTGTGTGTGTGTGTGTGTGTGTGTCTATTATCTCTCTGACAGAGTGCTGCGTATGTGCTACTTTAGTATGCTACCAGGGCTAGCTGCATGGCTTTGACAATCATTAGTGTCAGTGTCCCTATCATCTCAGCAGTGTAAAGGGGGTTAGCTCACAGACCTTTACAGCCCCCCAGGGCTTCTCTGGGGGCCACACTGCCTCTGCCAGTGAAAGAGGAAAAACAGGGGAAGAAAAAAAAGACAACTAGACAGAAGAAAAGGAAAAAGAAGCAAAGCTGAGAATGAGCTGCATGAAAAATGTAAAATAAAAAATGAAGACTGAGATGTTACAAGCACGGTCTCTCAGGTCCAAATGGAGTAGTTGACGTAGGGAGTGATATTTTTACAAGCTGTAGCTTGATAGGAGCCAACATCATTAGTCAGTATCTGTTTTTAAGATGCAAAGAGCCATCCAGGAAGAAATATGAGCAATACTGCAGAAGTTAAATTCATGCCTTTTTGCTCTGGGTCACCCCTTTCATACAGATGAGACACAGTCTGTGTCTGACTGATTTATATAACACTAACCTATTCATCTGATTCAGCAGTTGTACACACAAACAACTCACCCCTAAGCACCGAATTACAAAGAACGAAATGACAAATGACCACAAAGATTAGCAATAGTTTCGGTTTCAGCTCCCTCTGTCATGACTGTGAGGAAGGTCTCGGTGTGACTTTAAAAGGCAAGTCAAAGTGTCAGCAGTCACCACTGTCAGCCTTGCCTACCTGATCTTACAGCCACAATTATGACTAGATGTGGCAGGAGATGGTGAGCTCTCTGAGAAGCAGAGCACACGTGGCAAATAAACAAAGGGCGTGGATGTGGAGTGCAGAAGAAGTCATTACAAATGCATCGTCTCTTCATGCTTGGTCAGCTCCAGCTTGGCCCTAACTAGCTGTGGCTTTTCAGTCCTCCTCCTGGTGTTCCGCTCCATCCACTCATCTCCTGTTTCATCCTCGATGAGGCACATTATTTTTCAAGTCTGATGCAGCAGGTTTAAACCAAAGCATCACTTTCATGACACAGTATATTGACTTTTAATAAAGGAACGGGATTAACATGATTATGTTTATATTTACTGCCTTATTTTGTGTTTATTCTGGTATTGTGTCATGTTAATAAAGCAAAAGCTTTAAATATAGACTATAGTCTATATATAGACTATGAGTTGCGGCATCACTTGAACCAACATTCTGCTCAAGCAAAGGAATCCTTATCGTAATGTAATGTTGGTACTAAAAGGATGTGATATCTGTGTGCCGGTGCTAAGAATGATAAAACTTCATACTTCTCCACTGTATCTGTGGCACTCAAACCCCCTGCTACGCAACTGATGATTGATATCTCTACAAAGAGTATCAGATACATAGTTTCATTTTTGAAAAAGACTCTCAGCTGGCCACTGTAGTTGTTAAACAATCATTACTTAAACAAGAGGAAATTGATCAGGAACTGTTTTCAGCTGCAGAGGAAGATATCAGACTAGATACACAGACAATATTGATAAAACATGTTAACCAGAAGTTCTCAGTTTTTTTAGAAGATAGACTATACCAATGACCACTCATGTATGTCCCGTGGAATAATTTGATGTTGCCTATTTTTTAAGTTGATATCTGATTAAAGAGACTTTATGCAATGACATATTTAGGTCAATACTCAGTGGTATAAAATATAGACTTTTGCTAATAACTCTCTGAGTCTAGTACTGCATTTATTTGCTTGGCTGTAAAACCTTCTCAGCACATTTTATTTCCTCATTAGAGTAATTTCTTTCATTTAAAGTTCTGATATTTCTTTATGATGTGGTTACTTAACCCCCTGTTGTAACCCAGGTGGGTTTTTATTAGTAAAAAGGGTTTCAGCGTCCTGTAGTCATGTAAATCCCTCTAACTCTTACGTAACAGACAAAATAATTTGGCAAAATGCTAGGGATTTTTCATCTCGTGACTGTCAGGCACTAAATACCAGCAACTGGCAGCTTAACCTACAAAAACAACAATACAATACTGGCCTTTCTACAGTATATGTACCTGAACAGCAAAGCTAATCCAAAACACAGAATCTAACAAAAAAATATAATAAAAAAAGAATTAAAAGAAGAATAAAGGGAAGAGAAGAAGAAGACGACGGATGCCCTGGGAGCTGACGGTGAAGCTGACAGCTTTGGCTGAGGTGAAAGGTTCTGGGAAGCTTCAATCATCCACACGTCTTGCCACACTGACAGAACAGGTTAGTGAAAGCTTCGTCGTGCTCTGACAGGAGGATGTGGAGGAGTACAGGGGAGGAGAGGTGGGAGGTGGGGAGAGAGTCAAACTTAAAGGTCAACTTTATCTGCTAAGGATGGGGCAGACACAGCAACATCGCTTTGGGATTTTTTTTCACGGATCACCAAAAAGAAATGCTCTCATATGGTTTGTGTGGTTATGTGTGTGTGTGTGTGTGTGTTTGTGTGAGAGTGTGAGTATGTCTGTTAGACATATTTTTCTGTTCAGGATCCTATTCAGGATCCAAAATGTTTGATCATGGACAAAAAAATTAACAAGTGGTGATTTTTACAGGCAGCTGCTTCAATCTGTAAACATGGATTTACTTTTAATGATCATTAAAGAAGGTTCCATGTCCAGTAAACGGAGTTGTGGCATCTGGTTATTTCCATTGGTTGAGATACCAAACATAAATGGTCTATACACACTGGTCTACAGCCGCTGATCCACTGTGTGACATCTGGTCACGTTTGGCACAGCTTTGCGAGAGCTCCTGAGTACTTTATAGATATTTGGTGCTCCCTTGTTTGAATTTTTATTTCAGGCACAAACACAATTCTAGCTTGCATATGTTCATGTTTTTATAGCTTTGGGGGTATGATGGTTAGAGGTTCTAATTAAAAAGAGCACAAAAAGTTCCACCATGAAAGACACGAGTTCTGGACTCGCGTCACAAATCTGATGACTTAAGAGTTGACAACATCAAAAGAGATTTGCAACTCAACTTGGACCTTGGACTGGCTTTTCACTTGAAAATACTTATATTTCTTACCTTTGATACCCCAAACCCAAATTTTACTGCAATGTCAGCACTTCAGTTCAGTTGCACTTGTTTTAACACATTTATTTTAAAGAATATATTTTTTGTAAATTCATATTTTAGAATTTCTTGGCAATGAATTTGATGAAGAACACATTAAGACTCAGGACTTGCATTGTAGATTATGTTTTATGGACTATATGAGGGGGAAGGTGGAACTAATCGCAGATGATAAAGTTAATGTAACTTTGAGGAGAGTCTCAAGAAAGTCACCACTACCTCCCACAAAACCACAAACTTACCTTTTTATATATTAAACAAACAAACAAACCTGCTCGCAGGTCATGCAAAGATAAGCATCTCCTGGCTGTATCATATTAAAATTACACACAATAAATCAATCTTACTTAGTAATTGCGATCATTAATAATTATTATATGAATTATGATGATTAAAACTCTCAAGACCTAGAGATTTAATTTATTCCTGAAAGCAGGCAATGACTGGCTACTGTGTTTCAGTAAATATCACTAAAGTGTTATGTGACACAGAGGTGGTAACTTGTTTGCCAAATCATACTGCCTCCAGCTATGAGGGTTTGTGCGGTCTGTTGTGATGCTGCTTACCTGGAGGTCTTTGATGTTTGGGAAGGGAATTCCAATGGTGACCACCGCCCTGGCATTGTCATCTGTAAAGTCTAGTCCTTCACTCACTTTACCCCTACAGACAGCGATCAGCAGTGCACCATCTATAACAGAGAAAATCACATACATACATGAACATGTAATATGTAGAGCTCTTAATGTATTTCAGCAATAATCTACAGACATGCAGGATTCAGAGTGTGACTCACCTCTTTCCTCACAGTATTTGATGGCATCATAGTACACCTGAAGCAATTCATCAAAATCCCCTTTGCCACCGCCGCGAGGCTCTGTGATCACAGTTTTACGTTGCTCCAGCTTCTCCCAGAGACCAGTGTTGGTCCATCGGTCTCGCAGCTTGTCCAGCATCTGAAAGATCACAGGATGTTAGAAATATATACATATTGTCTAAGTTCTTTTAAAAAGAAGAAATTTATCACAGCTTGGCTAACAAAGAGCAGTAAATGCAGCATTGTCCTCTAATACAGAACACACTTAAACACTGCACAACTTTATCTGCTTAACAGAATAAACTTAATTTTATCATTCATTGTCATTCTAGCAGCATGGTTCTATGGATGGCAGTGTTAGTCTGCCAGTCAGTCCACCGCTGGTCTAGACTGAAATATCCTAAGAACTATTGGATGGATTATCATGAAATGTTGTACACGCACTCATGGTCCCTCTGCCCCCAACCTTCACATCTTTACAGAACTTTGGTAATCTCTTAACTGTTCATCGTTTGACCATCATCTGGTCAAAACTTCAGTTTGTCAAATACCTGGGTTTAGCACAGTCTTATAGAGCTGCTCGCATGACTGTAGAGTTTTACACCACATCTACACAGGAGGCATAGCATGAGTAGCACGCTAGCAGAGCAGCAGCAGCAGCAGTTTCAAAGTTCTGTCTGTCTATAAAGGCTGCATTCAGGCACAGTATTGTAGGACCTTGCTCGTTCAGTAATGTTAATGTCTGCCAACGATTTAATAACTAAATCTAAAAGCAAAAACCTACGCTTCAAAACAGATCATAGTGTGACTTTGGTGATTATTCAGTATATCAGTATACTGAAAGGACAATATGGATGGATCAAAGATTGAGGGTATTGTGAAGCAACTGGGGTTAAATGAAGACAAATACAACCTAAAAACAAGCTTAAAGAGAGAAGTTTGCGCTTTCAGGGGAACGCTGTGTGGCAGTGAGCCAAATGTAGCTGCGTGCCAAAATAAGCAGCAGATCTACATCTTCAGACATTGTAAAACTGTACACCACTGTAAGGCATGGCATTGTAACACATCATGACACTTTCGACTTCTGAAACGTGAAGCTTACAACAAAGAACAGGAAGCATTTAGCTACCCATGTTTGCTCCGATGTCTTCAAACATCTTGGATTTCTTTCCTTTACTTGCATTTGGCAGAAAGCTGGTGTGTTTAAACACCCTCTGTAATAAAATCACTGTTCCTGTACTATTGTCGGTGCAAAAAGTCAGCAGCTCTCTGGAGAGGCACATTGATCTAAAAGCCCTCATTCTGGCATGGCCCCACTCATGTCTGTACTGTGCAGATTATATCCTTGGATAAGCACAGCTTCACAATCAAAGAGCAGCTTCACTGGATTGGAAATGTGTTAGAAGGGTCAAGTAGAAGTTCTTCTAGTAGTCAGCAGAAAACTTCTCAACTGGGTGATAGTGTCAACCTGTAAAGCCTGAGCCAAATGCAGATGGGGCCACCAGATGAGACAAAGGCATCTTGTCCACAAAGGTAAACCCGTTCTGTTCACCTGCATGCCAACAGCCAACTCAAGTGTTCCTCCAAACATTGCACAAAGCTTAACAGAAATTTCCTCTACAGGTTTTGTGCAGCACAGAGGAAAACAACAAAGGAAGACAGGGAAATGAAACGCGCAGATAATTTCTTGCATGCCAGCGTGACTGCCTCATGGTGGTGAAATGAAGCATGGGGAAGGTTTCGTCAAGTTGGAGCCTCCTAAAGCAAGTGAGGCCAGGACATTTGCATGAATAAAACATGGCACATTCACTAAATACGTAGTGTTACATAGTGTTACCCCCCCCCACCGAATAATTGATGTTATGTACTTCAGTCAGATCTACCACTAAACAAAACAGCCATTATCTGCCAGGCTGCACTTGGAAAGGAGCTGATTCCACAAGGCAACGAGTATGGAGGGAAAAGGTCACACAATCAGTAAAGACAGAAACAAGGATTGCAGAACTTTATCTGACCATACGACAAGTATTTACTGGGATACCTTTTTTATTATATTACTATATTACTTACTTATTATATATTACTAAGTAAGGTATAAATGCTGTCAATACGGAAAATCTCTCAACAATATGGGCTTATTGAAGAACAAAGGATATTTGCAAATATTACTTTAATGCCAGAGATGTTACTATCATTTTTCAGTCATGTATGATGACTAATACCTTATTCTTAAGAGGGACACCCTTTAGGGGGGCAGTAATCTGTACAATGTAAACTTGAAACCCACTCTGGATGTCAATCTCATCAACTATCTGCCTGGGAAGCAGGCAAAACACCTCGAGATGAAAAAGTTGAAAGGACTTGCAGACAGCAAGACCCATTCCCAGTTCACCCATGCTACATGTTCACATGGTCCAAGTCACCATCATCTGGTAAACAAATGACAGGTATGGCCCTCTCTGCGACCAAGACACATGGCTTTAGATCTGATGATATTACTGTTTGGCTTCGGCTTAATAGCCCTTTCGGTGCAATTTCCTGAGTGGTCGCCGCTGCATTCAGCATACTGCCTGACCAAAGTTTAACCTGTTTGAACTTTGGGCACAAGCGGTGTGCCGCGCTGATCACCGCGCTTGGCACAGCAAAAAACCACTGAGGCATGGTGCGAGCCGTTGAAAATGATGAGTTTCAGAGCGCAGTGCTGCCATTGCCATGCTGTGTCCGAACAGGCCATAAGACAGTGAAACAAGACAAACATGAGTTTGCTGATGTTATCGTGTTGACCTTTACTTCTCTAAAATGTAACTTGCATCCTCTATACTAGATGTTTACTCTCATTGTTAACGATTAATAAAAAATGTGGAACATCAACAAATCAACACTCCGTTTATGGTGATGTGGGTATGGGTACATGGCTGTTGCTCAAGTGTTAGATCAGGTAATCTAGTAATCAAAGGCTTGCTGGTACGAATGTGGCTTCCCCAGTCCTGTTGAAGTGTCCTTGGGCGAGTTACTGAACCCTAGATTGCTCACAATGGCTGTGCAGTCTGTGGGTGAGTATTATCATGAGCACTTTGGTAGTCAACAGACCAGAAAAAGTGTACTCACCATTCTCCATTCATATAATGCCGTTTCAAACTAGGTATGACCCATTCATCCATTTATATTTGACTGTGTTCAACTAAGGGTGGGAGGAATGCTGCAGACGAAGGTCAGCTGACACACTTTGACACATTCAGCACAACTGATACTACACTGGAGAGCAGTGTAGTATCTTGGTTTACTACACAGCATGGCCAGATATAAATAAATCTTAAAAAAAAATAAAGAAAGTAAGAATATTTTGAGTGATTGTGGAGAATATACCTAATAAACAGGCAAAACAGTGCACAATCTGAAACAATAGACCTGAAATAACATAGAGGGGGAAGACGAGGAAGGAACCTAAATTGAATACAATGAACATATTACATTTCACAGCATTATTATTGATAGTAATGTTTGCAGGGTTGCTGATTTCCATTCCATTAAATTACAGGTGTTACTTTTATTGCCCCAGTCAGCCCTAATATAGGCCATGTAGATCAGAAGACTGATCTGATATATCAAGCTGCAGGGATGTAGGTGTGAAGCAGAGTGTTTTACTGTGCAGTCATACAGATCTTCAGCACCTTCTGCAAAGGCTTTCAGCCATACGAGTGTTAGACACTCGACACAGAAATTACAGACACAAAAATTACAGACATGAGCACCTTCGTGAATAATTTAAGGACGACATCTGACAGAGACCTGGTGTTTAGTTGGCTGGGCTTCAAAATGTCAATCTGCATGCTCAACTACACACCTCTTTGTATAATTTTAACACAAATCATCAAAAAAATATGGAAGTAGCAGGTGGAGATTATCCAAGGCCTGTCAATTTAACACTCTGGGATCCACCATAAAAACGTAGTATGGTAACATCTGTATAGGCCAGATAAGAACTATGAATGTAGAAATGTAGAATTTTTTTTTAAATATCTAATTTGCAGAGGAAGTATTATCAGAAAGTACCAGTTACGTACATGTATACAGGGTCTGAGGCCATTATATCTCACAGGCAAATTGCACGTAAGCAGAATTACTCAGATTAATGAACATTACGCTGTCACTCTCTTAGCTGTATTGAATTTCAGTGCTTCTCTGACAGAAAATAAATCAATTAAAAGTGAATTTATTTGTTGCCAACCACTTTTAGACTCTAATGAGACATCCTTAAAAAGGGGCACGGATAAGATGCTCAGGCAACATAATGGGAATGAGCAGTATTTAGCACATAAGAGGACACAACAAAGTGTAAATAATTTATTGCCCTTTCTAGGCACGGTAGGTGCAATGCTCAGCCTCTGCCAGTGACACGGTAAAGTGGGCCAGGTCTTTCTGCCAATTGGGACAGGGTGGTGAAACAACTAGATAGAAGCAGTGAACTGTAGTCTTTCTCGCACTTTTACACTTCCCCTCTCTTTCCCCCTTTCTATCTCCCCATCTTTCACCTCCTGTGCATCCGGCCTCTCTCTATCTCCTTCCCCATGTCCCTGGTGTCAGTGAGCTGTGTGGCGACACATTACAGCTCCTCCAGTGCCTTCTGAATTATGGAAAGGGTTTGGAGGCGACGGCATTAATGAAACATGCAGCCAGGAGCCACATTTCGCAGCAGCGAGGGGAGACGTGTTGTTGCGGTGTAAATTATTCAGCCCCAAAATATCACAGCAACCATCACGCCAACACTGGTGGCAAGAAGCCACCTGCCACCTCTGCCCTGCCACTCTTCTCTTGTCGGCAGCTCTACGTGTCCTAGCCACACTGCTGGTGACAACAGTATGCTGCAAAAACACTGGCTGCTGCCCAGAGAAGAAGACAGTCACTGATAGGACTTCTTTTACTTCTTTAAAAATGAATAAATATTAAAATGAGCTGAACATTAAAAGTTGTTTCAAGACATTTTCATTGTAAAGAAATCCCACATCTACAATGTGTTTCTCAACTTTAAAAATGGGCCACTGATGAATAGTTTATTTGTTTTAAAAAAGAAAAAGGAATTTCCAAAGACAGCTGGACACCGTGGTTTCAAACAAACTTTACCCAGATAGGACTGAAGGCAAGTGGTAATTTATTGAGCTAAAACAAACACACAGGGTGTGTGTGGGACAGAGTCAAAATAAACTAGTGAGTGTGTGTGTTCATGGTAATGAAGGGCCATGTCAACAATATCTAACAAGCCTTAAACACAATGCTTGTTAGCAGCCAATATTAACATTCCTAGGACAAAAATATTAATACTTATTAGTCATGTTTTCTTTATTTTTTCTCTTTGTGTGCATGCGTGTGTGTGTGTGTGTGTGTGTGTGTGTGTGTGTGTGTGTGTGTGTGTGTGTGTGTGTGTGTGTGTGACAGAGAGAAAAGAGACTTGAAAGAAGTCTTCAATGAAAACTTTGATGTCTGTTGATGTAGTGGAGATCTTCCACTGACGTAGTACTGTGGGTGAGGAAGAACAGAAAAGGAAGGAGCTCTGCACAGTTTCTAGCTGCTCCCAGTAGGACGAACAGCTGGTGAAGAGCGCTGTGGCACTCTATTGTACTATTGTACGACTATAATGGGTTTGATTAAC
Organism: Larimichthys crocea; assembly: GCF_000972845.2. Taxonomy (NCBI): domain Eukaryota; kingdom Metazoa; phylum Chordata; class Actinopteri; family Sciaenidae; genus Larimichthys; species Larimichthys crocea. Next base: position 806,567 of record NC_040017.1, on the reverse strand, counting down.
AGAAGTTTTTACTGGTCGGGCAGTGCAGACAGGCTCTCATAACTGAAGGACCCTCACCCGTCCATCACTATATCTCTGTTTTTGTTAAAAAAAAAAAAAAAGCATAACCCACAACTAATATTTTTGTTCTGTCTCATCTCATCAGCAGAATCAAAACACAAAATTCATCTTTTATTATAAATGATATATTGTGTTCAAAAAAGGTTGCATACAAACATTTTTCATCATACACTTAAAAAATTTTTTTTTTAAAGAAATGTATTATTAATTAAATTTATTTTGTCAAGTGTATTAAGTTATTTCAAATAAAATGTTATGTTAGGGTTCAACTACATAACATTTTAAATAATTTAATACAATTATGTGACAAAATAAATTTAATTAAAGCCAACATTTCATTTTTTTTGTGTAGTTAACGAAATTAACCAAGCAACCAACAACCAATTGATTGTTGGTTTAGTCTTTTTATGGAATTCGTTGACAATAAGAAAAATACATAGTATCACTAGCTTCATTCTTCAATTATGCATTTCAGTATTACACTGCTCTTATACAAACACTGCTTTTCCTTCACTAGCTATTTAATACAAATCTTAAAAACTGCAGAATAGCAGCTAACAACTATTTTGAAAATGTAGTCTCTATGTGAATTATTTATTTAGCAAAAACATCAAAGATTCACTGGCTGAGTGTTTGTTCTATTTTCTGGTTTGTGTCATTGTTAACAGAGTGTCTTTGGGTTTTGGACTGGACCGGTTGGGATGAACATTTTCCACTTTTTTATCTGATCTCTGATCTTATTTGATAAATAACAAAAATAACAGATCATCGTTGCAGCCCTGCATTCCTTTTTATATCATATCTACATTTTACATGCTATGTTTAAGTATATTTCAGATGCATTGAGAGTTACAAATTGCAACTGTGGTGCACTGTATCAGAACAAGAAGATGACTGGCGCTACATCTGACCTGTTATGTTTGAGTCTGAAACTCTAAGCCTCCCAAAAAAGCTCCAGCTTAGTCAAACAGCAGTAACCCTGAAGTTTCCACTGTAAAAACTCATATAAAACATCACCTCAGCTCTAAAGAAAATCAGCAGGGATATGCTACACTGGGCAAATTGACCTATGAATCTCATATGCTCCAAACACAGACAGAAAGAGCCTCATTTTGAAATAACAGCACTTCTGGAGCTGTGTGATTGGTTGCTCCAGATGCCCCTGAGCAGCTGATGAAAGTGCGTGCTGGTGGGTGTTCACCCTGCAGTCCGGTTTGACTTTGATTTGACACATGCTCTGCAGAGCCCAGGCGCCAGCGCTGGGTGCGTCTTCACACAGACAGCGAGGCGACATCACCTAATGGCCCTTATCTCGATCTCCTTTAAAAGCATCTTGTGTTCGCTGCCATCTTTTCACCCCTGCAAAGACCAGTTATTGTTTTTAGTTTTGTTTTTCTTCATAGAAACCATCAGTCCCCCTCTCCAGCGGCGCACTGGTCCCTTCCTTTGGCGGCTGGGACCAGACTGCAGGCCCCGCTGTGGTTTTAATGGACATTAACTGGGGGGCTGTTGAGGCTAAAGTGCTACAAAACCACAGCAGTGGCGCAGACTCTCTGGGAAACTGTGTGTGTGTGTGTGTGTGTGTGTGTGTGTGTGTGTGTGTGAGACCGTTATTACAGGCATACGTTCTGTGTCTATGTATCTTAAAAAAGAAATGTATTGAGCTGTGTGCTAATGCCCAATGTTCTCTTGAGTTTTCTTTGCACTCAGTTCACCAATGGCACTGCTGGGAAGTGACAACCTGAGTTAAATAACTGCAAATAGAATTAATTTCTTAATGTCCATCAAAAAGACATAAAAAAGATAATAAAACTGTCAGTGCATGCATGTGTTTATACATGTGCATGTGAGGGCAGCCTTGAGGTCCACCTCCTTGACCCTGCACTGAGCCTGCTGTGTATGAGGGGCTGATAGCCATCACCTAGACACACTGAACAGGGATGTCTAGAGATGACCTATCCTCTGTGTTGCCTGCACACACACACACAAACACACACATCACAGGGCAGACGGGACTCAGCGGCACCAACGAGGCCTCCACGGGCTCCAATTAATACCCCAGCCCTTCATATCCCCTCATCTCCTCATCTTTAAGAGCTGACTGCAGATTAAATATTTATGCATCAGCATAGAGAGAGAGATAGAAGACTCCTACATGGCTATCAATAATAAAAAAAACATCCCACAGCTCATAGTCGCTCCTCAGCTGGCATCACAGGCTGACAAAAAGGAAGGTAAATTGAGAAAACAACAAGGCCCAGAGTCTTAGCTTTCCCCAACAGTTTGGATGGCGGTGTCATCAGCCGTTTGAGAACGCAATTGGATAGCGAGCAAACAAGGACTGCAGAGAAATCAAACCAATGATCACGGCATGTGACACGTTGAAATACAAGTCGAGCAGGAACCGCGCATACATGCCAAAGGCAAAAACAAAATTTGCCAAGAGCAAAAAACAACTGTGAAGGTCTGCTGTATGACAGAGAACAATGTGTCCTCTTAACATGACACAGTACTCGTCACAGGAAAACACAGTATGTCATTGACATGTATTTCCATTTAAAACAGCATCTGAAATGAAAAAAAAAAACATGGCGGAGGCAGTTCAGAAGTGAAATAGGTAATCATGAGAAACAGACATGTTTTCTTTTACTGCTGCAACCTTGTCAAATTTGTTAAAGTAGGAAATAATTTATAGTTATAGAAAAACTGTATGATTCAAGCCTGACAAAATGTTGTATTTCAATCAAGTCATATGTTTACGGGTGTGTAGTAGCAGGACTAAAATAATCAGTATGACACACACACTTCTTCTTCTTTCTTCTAATCCATATTTAATTTGACACTCATGTTTCACTCTCAGCCATGCTCATTTAACTGAAAGTACTAGCAGTTTGAATCAGTGATTAAAAAGATATATCTGATTCTTTGCCATATTTCTAATGTTTAAGAGGTGTACATTGGCTAGTTGTGTAGAGGTTACAAGTGTGAGGTGCTGTGAGATGATTCATATTTGAAATTATGCATAAATAACACTCAGGTTTTCAGACTTCAGACTAAAACTGTTTGGAACCAATGCAAAAAATAAAGAATCAGAGTTAAATCATAATAATGAATAGATATATGTTTTTTCATAATGACTTCAAACTCACATGTATTGTGTTTCCCACAGCAAGTATGTTCACCAACCAAAATTGCGAATTGCCTAAAGGTAACATGTGCAATGTGGACAAACACACAATGAAATCCACTTGACCCTCAGTAAGTTAATGTGACAACTGAGCTACAGTGGACATTAATTATTCATGAACAAAAACGCATAACAAACAAAGGGGGACAAAGTGTCTATGAGTGTGCTCTCAGAAGCGCCCTCATTAACTGAAAGAGGATACAGTTCTGTGAGGATGACGCCATTTAACAAGGACTTGACAAGCACCTTCTATTGATTAATAGTGATCTGTTGTAACATATGGTACCACAGACAGCAGTGGGATCTAGTGGAACCCAGTCTATGGTTTTGGAAACTCTTACTCGTTTTGTGTGGCACACGTTAAAAGAAATACCTTCAAACGACTGAAGCGTTGGACATGAATCCAATTTATGGTCTCCAGCTCCTCCCAGTGGTAAAATATGCAACTGCAAACAATACACCAGCCCACATAATGTGATAAATCATTTTGAATGGCCATTTAGATGCATGGTGGGGATGGGCAACAGTTAACATTTTATATCGAATGTGTAATCACTGCCAATAAAACTGGATAATAGAAACACTTATCCTGTTATATTCATGCAGTGCTGCATGTTCTAACCCTCATAAATGATCATAAATATCTTTTATGGTCAGTCATGTGTATGGATATATATTAACATCCTTTATTGTCTTATTGAAACTTGACCACTCTCCCAGATGTTACATCACATCCAGTTTGTCATTTTTAGGTGCAGAAGTACAACTCACTCTTTCCCACACACTGATTTCTCTGGTCTCCAACCTGCAACTTTCCCTTTAAGACTTTGGTGATCCTTCAGGACTGTTTTTGTGTGGCAGGCTAGATGATCTGTGGTTCACATTGCTCACAAAGTCCGTGCCATCAGTGTATGAATGGGTGAATGAGATATGTAGTGTAAAAGTGCTTTGAGTGGTTGGAAGACTAGAAAGATGCTATATAAGTCTATATAGTCTATTTACCATTTACCATGTATTTGTTTTAAATGGGTTCAATAGACTTTTTTCAATTTATTCTGCACCTTATATATTTTTTGGTGTTGTTTATTTTAATGTGAAACATGCCTGCCCAGGGACTGTAGCAGTAGATTTGCCTTTTAGCTAAATAATAGAAATAATGACAAATAAAATTGTACAGCTGATATGAGGAAATTTAGGAAATGTATAACCTGTTTCCACTTTTTTAAAGCTGAACTGCATGCCACAAATACCTAACGTGACAGGTCAATATACATCAGACTCTTCAGTCATTTCATAACCTGCTGTTTGTGGAGTGTGTTTTAGTGGAAGATTTACCTTGTAAGAAGGCAAAAAGCAGAGCACACCCTTGGCCACGACCTGGCAGACCTGGAGCAGCAGCACACCCACCTCATCCTGGAAGGCATACGTTTCTGTATGTTGGAAGGTGGCACAGAGTTTTCTGCCCTGGGGTCCCGCACCGATAGTGCCCACCCAAACCTGAAGACAGGGCATTGGAAATCTGAAGTTCTTTGGGCATTATCAACAACAACAAAAAAAAAAACTGTTTCCAGGATAACTTTGAGGAAAGGGATTTCAGTGAGGCTTTGTGTCACAGAAGGGAAGGTTTGAATTAAAGCCACCAATCATATTATCAAACTGGAACCACAGTAAATATTCCTTTGTACAGTAATGAACCAAAATTCATAAGAAGCAGGACGTGACAACATACTGACCTGGGACTTGTTAATGACATGGTTGGCTTCCAGCTGAATGGTGAATTTCACCCCTAGTTCAGAGGAGAAGGAGCCCATGGGTGACAGGGTTCCTGATGTCAGCACGATGCTGTGCACCAAGCCACTCAAGTCAGAGAAAGCCTGAAGATACAGACACAGACACTATAAATACAGACAGATATTTGTCTTGGGTCCTAAGACATACACTGTAGTTGACACAGAACCCAGACTGTTCAGTCAACCCTGCAGGATTCGATCATACGTTCTTAGTGTTCATAGACTTCTGAAATAGATCACTATGGCCTACATGGCAGGGTCTGCTACATCTAACCTCTCACCACAGCAGGGTTGAGGCACCAGAAGCTGAGTGTCAGGACTTCTGTCTTGACTCGGACGCTCTGCCTTTGTCTCTTGCGTGGCCGAACCAAAAAGCCCTGTGCATCGGGGACATCGGGTGGGACCTGGTTTGTCCAAGCATAGCTCCTCTGCAGGGCTACCCGGTAGTCTTCTGCAAACCTACGGACACACAAAGAACAAGTTCATCTGAGGAACTGACATGATTTATGATTTTGGTCTCCCAGACTTGTTTGGCTTGTCTCTGACCTGCTGTTGTCTCTGTAGAGGAAGTCGAGCACCATGAAGAGGCCTTTGAGGACGGTGGAGGTAGCTGAGCTGATGGTGGGGATTGACACCATATCCTCTTTACCATTAACCAAACCAATACGCTCCTCTTTCTCCAATACTGCTGCCAGGTTTTGCTGTCAGAGACAGACAGTGGAAGACGTGTAAACACATTTCTGTTGTCAGTAAACACTGTAAAGAGTGCTGTTCATTACACACAGTGTTTGTGCATTCAGGCACAGGTGAGATCAGTCAAAATGTGTGCTTTGTCTGGTTCATTTTGGTCTCATGTTGCAATTAAAAAGGTATGATACATGACATAGTACACCCTGTCATCATCAATGCCATCTGTGTGAACTACCTCCCTCATACTTGCTATTGATTGGTTCGTAGACAGACGTGTGTCTGACATTAACGTGTTGTCCATTCACTTCCTCTCTCTCTTTATAAAGTTGTCAGACCAAATGTTTAATTGACAACACATTTTTGTTGTGTTGTTTTTCACTTTCCAGTTCAGATGAAAGTCTAAAATTATGAACTATCCAAAAACACTACACTAGAAACAAAAACAGTCCATGACCCAGTCATAGGGAAATATTACATCTGCAAATTTGGTTTGGCTCAAACTGAAAAGTCCCAACTTCAGACCAAACAAGGAAGGCATAAAAACACCCTTAGAGTTGATAGTGGAGCCACTAACTGCTAATAACAATAATAGCAAAATTACAGTATTGAAGCTAATTATGAGAAAGTAATGAAGCCACAGTTGGATGTGTGAGGGCGTGGTAAGTAAAGCAAAGATATCACACCTTCAGTATATTAAAGGTAGCATCAGTGATGCCCAGGCCATGAAAGATGCCCAGTATATCCTTCCCACTCCAGACTTTACTGGCGCTCTCATATCCCCGTTCAGACATCAGGCCTTGGCTGTCTTGGATCCAGCTACACCATAAACAAAAAGAAATCCTTTGTAAATATTTCATGAAATTATGCAAACCACCAATGAACAAAATGAAGTCACTGAATCACTGACTTGATCAGGCTATAGCAGAAGTTCCTGAGTGGCTCGTGTTTGGATCGCCTGATGTTGTTGCTGACCATGCCGTCAAGCTCATCCTTGGACATCACCAGATTGTTGTAGTTTACAGTGTAGCTGGCACTTTCCCTTGCACAGTCCTCAATGTTATGGGCCTCATCCAGTACCAAGATCTGGCCTGCCAGGTTGATCTCCATCTGGTGAAAATAGAGTTTGAAAGCAAGAGAGGAAAAGGAGCAGAGAGAGAGTGGTTAATCCTCAAACTCTACATGTGATCTAGTTCTTTAAAGAACTTAACTCATCTCGTTGCTCTCTTTCTCCAACTTCTCTTCCAAACTGTACTCACGCTCTCTCTAATCATTGGGTCCAGCAGATAGTTATATGGGCAGAAGATGATGGAGGCCTCCTGCTTAAGTTCACGGGCAGCATAATAGGAGCAGGACCGGAGCCGTTTGCCCAGTGCCACCAGGTCCTCGATGTCCCAGGCATCATGGAGTCCATGGACTTGCTTTAGCATGTACTGGTCCTGCATCCTCTGAACACCGTGGTAATAGCGGCATGACCTTCCCTGTAATATACAATGTTTTTTAAAAGGACCAAGGTATAATACGTTTCTGGTTTGTTTCCATAGATCTCCACACACTTTGGGGATGAGTTATTAAATGCAAATTCCAGGCACTTTCAAGGGTTGACATCAATAGTCATCACAAAAACTACAACGAAGGCACCAACAGTAACCAATGTTTTATCACCGCATCCATGTCTCTGCGCACAAGTTCAAGCTATGGGAAGCTCAAGGTTATGGGTTAAGTTCTTGCAGTGGAAAATGATTAATACAGAACTACCTACAGAGAGAGAGAGAGATAGAGAGATAGAGAGATAGAGAGATAGAGAGATAGAGAGAGAGAGATAGATAGATAGATAGATAGATAGATAGATAGATAGATAGATGCAGAATAGTTACAGTTTTTCTCAATAGCTAAAACACAATTTCTGAAACCTTGCTCCATTTTCTTAAAACATTAAACACAAAACCTCATATTGAAGCACTATTTACAAAACCTCTGTTACCTGTGCTCAAAACCAAACACTGCTCTCAGATCATAAACAAAGCGATCAAAATGATGTACACTATCAAGTAAACAATATACCAAAAAATACAAAACACATTGTTCAAAACATATAGTTCTCAGGGAGAAGTATAGTTTTAATCTCAAAACAAATTTCATATTTTTCTGTCATTGTCTTTTGATGAACGAAAACATGTTCTATCATAGTAACTCAAAATTGATCATTCCCACCTTTAACAACCTGTTTGCTCTCTGAACTGGCTTACATTGGTTGTGTCACATCATTTTAGACAAGTGAAATCAATGTTTAATGGTTGCGTTTAAACAATGACATGTCTGCTCTATTTGTTTTTACAAATTTGGATGACATGTGCATTAGAGTGTAGAATGTGTTTAGAGTTTTTCTGAAAAGTGTAAGTGAGATCTGCAAATTGTGTTTTACCATGTGAAATGGTTTAAGGTGACAACAGACTGCACAATTAAATGAGTTCAGGCAACTGAGAACTTTGTTCAGCCAATGGGTTTTAGTGTTTTAGCAACTGAGAAAAACTGGAATTTTCTGTCAATTGACTGACCATTACACAAAAAAGATTATTGATTTTGAACAGAATCTATCATGTTTTATTTGTCCAAATTAATCCAGACCGTTAAATCACATAATACTAGAATATATTATATTTCTGAGATAACTGGACTCCTCTCTCTATTTTCCAGTTTAACCAGAGGTGACATACAGAATTTCAGAGGCTGTCTGTGATCAGGTGTTTCAGCTATTGTCGTGATTTTATGTGTCCTGACACTCAAACAGTGGATATAGAAGATGTGTAAAGAAACATCATCTCATGTACCGAGCCCCAATTACTCTGTCAAACGAGGTGTCTGTTTTAGATGTCCCGCCCTGTTCTTTAGGAGTTTAACAGCTGGAGGTGACACTGTACACACAAATACTGTACAGTGGACTCAGTAACCTTCAGACTAAATATTAATCCCTATGTGAAATGATTTACTTCTCACAATGATGTGCTAAGTTTGGACACCTTGCTGTCACTGAACCCTCCCTGCTCAGTGAAAGGGGAGTTGGGGGGATTAACAGCCACGTAGCCACATTTAGAAGAGTGAGGACAGCTTACAGAACTGTTCAAACGGGGAGGGGAGGCAGATGTTTTGACTGAAGACACCACCATATGAATGATGTGTATGAATCACATGGTAATGTGATTCTGACTAGACCGGACCCCGAGGTGATGAAGACTCCAGCAAGGGGTTATGACTGGGCCACCTATTTCATAGGACAAAGTGAGACAATTGCCATGGGAGGCAAACACCTCCAATGACAGCGTAATTGTCCTCATTACAGTAGGCGCCTCGACTTTAGGAGAGTGTGGGGGGTTACAAGTGTCTCATGTCTCTAAAGAAAACGCTCTCTCAACGGTTCTTGTCATTTTAGTGTGTCAAAAAGAGCCTGCTGGACCAATTGTGGATATTGTAGCAGCATAATTGCTGCTCTGAGGTTACATTATTGAAGGAGTTTTGTCTGGTAGTGGTAGTTACCTGTGGGTTTGTGTTACAGGGTGAATGAAAAACTCAAGTACGCAAGTAGCAAATATGGAGATCACAGGACATGATGGTGTAAGGTCAAGTGAGTGCGAGGGAGGGGAGTCTATTGGAATCAAAAAGTTCAGGTCCAGGTTATTGTGCAAGGGTGCAGATAAATAGGGGGGAGTGGGTGACACTATAGTCTGACCTGGATTTTTGAGGCTGATACTATTGTCAGATTTTGGATTTTTTATATATATATGCACATAATATAAATTAACTCTTTTATTAAGAGATTTTGTTTTGATTAGATTTGATTTTACAATCAAAATACTTTCTGGTAGACAAACCTATCTATGTATCAGGTGACATATTTTAAATTTCAAGTTAAAAATAAATTTAGTATGAATATGTGTGTGTGTGTGTGTGTGTGTGTGTGTGTGTGTGTGTGTGTGTGTGTGTGTGTGTGTGTGTGTGTGTGTGTGTCCTCACATCTTTGCCCTCCAGCAGTTCTTTGCAGAGTTCATTGCGGTTGAAGTGAGGCGCCACCTCCGGGTTCACGCAGGTGTGATCCCTGCTGGATAAGATGGTCATGGGCACGCCGGTGTACACGGTGCGCTTCAGCTCGTGGGTGATCTGAGTTATCTGCTTGTGTGTGCGAGTTCCAAAGAAGATCTTGGGAACCTTCTTTTTGCCATCTTTGTCTTTGTCTTTGTCCTTCACATCATTTTTGGTTGAAGCACACAGGCATTTGGAGCAGGGTTCAGGGGACTGGATGAAGAGAAGGAAACAAATACTGATTCATGTAGAGATTCTTCACTGCTAGAGTTCAACATTTTGTGCTGTGATGCTTTACTGTGACTGGCACGACTGCGAGCTGAGAGCTATGAGAGCAGTGATGGGATTGAATATATACTACATGTTTAGACTTCACGTCTTTGTGCATGATCCAAAGTAGCAGATGCATCTGGAGATGACACCCAGTCTGTGTACTCACGACCTACCATTTTGTACTGGTCATTGCTGCATCTGATACCAACCAACCTACCTCCTCACTCTATGGTGGCAGCAACACATACGTGCACATGGTGCATTGTTTAATTAATGATAAGGTTGGCTGGCCATCTATTTCTGAGACCTAACCAACAGTGCTACTTAATTATTCATGAAGCCATTGTTAATAAACGACTATCTTTATCTTTACTTTATGTTAATCTTAGTGTACGTGGCCATCAGCGTGTTTCAAAGCCAAATAAATGTTGATTCGATCACGTCTCATGTACACACGCATCGCATGTTACCATGGGAGGTATCCATCATACAACTCTTCACTATTATGCGCTGTCTGAAAGGCTTTCTGACAGACTGTCTTGTATACTCTTTTGAAAAACACACAGAGAAGCATAAAGAATTTGTATCCATACATAAGGTGTCCTGTCACTCTGCACCAGGTGACCTTTGGAGTCTGAAACGTGATAGGTAACCATTGTGGCGACTGAGAAAATCTAGCTGCTTCATAATTGGCCGTCCAGTGACATGGTGAATTCTTTCTTTCCCCCCTTCACAGGTGAAGTGTAGCTGGCAACGCTTAGGAAACTGATCCTGCTTATGTGGTGAGCTCTTTTAAGTGGTGTACTCTTTGACCATTCAGTGGCTCACATACACCATCCAATCACAGGCTTCTCAAATACTGTATTGAAACTATAAGGAAATCTGAAATCTATCATTATTATCAATAGGAGTAGTAGTGATAGTAGTATTTTATTCATATATCACTGATATAAATGGAAAAAAGGGTGATTTAGAAAAAGATAAACATAGTAACGAATAATTACGGTTAATTAATTTCAGTTCTTAGTTGATCAAATCCACTTCCATTTAAAAAACAGGTGACATATATTGGTTTTGCTCATTCAACCATTTCTTTTTCATTTCCTGAGAGTATTCAAATATTCTTTACTTATTCTGTCTTTTTTTTAATCACTGGAAGCATTTTCTGTGCTATGTTTGTTCAAACAGGCCAAATTGTAGTGTAAACTGCTGTGAATATGAAAGAAATCCATTTATGTTTAAACTGATCTGCTCTGTTGGCACATGTAAATTCAGTGAATTGCCTCAGAGGGAACTAATACAACATAATATATAATATATAATATATAATATCTGTATCTGTCCGGTAACCAGTGGATAGAAGGCACCAAAGTGAACATCCAAAGTGTGGTATTGTGATCATTTAAATCAAATAAAAATAACTGTGAATCACTTGAAGGACTGAGAGTGAGCTTGAGCTTAAGCGTTTTTTATTATTCCCTATCTTTGCAACCACTAAGGTCCTTAACACCAGGAAGGCAGGAGCAAATGAATTTATTTTTCTGATGATTTATTTAACACACACACACACACACACACACACACACACACACACACACACACACACACACACACACACACACACACACACACACTTAACACTGCACTGCAGATTATACACATGTATTAAAATCACAATAAAGCCAGCAGGCTTATTTCAAGATCTAAATGAGAGTGTTTTCCAGCAAGGCATTTCTTTAAATGTGTAAACAACTTGGGGCCACTTAACCACTGCGGATGTTTTTGTTTGTTTTTTTTGTTTTTTTTTTACAGTGCTTAAAGTATGAGTTTAGCTTAGAGACGTGAGTCTTTTTTACATTTTTTTAGGAAAACATCTCCGGAGGAATACGTTTTTTCAGTTTTTCAGATGGGCAGAATTTATGTTAGCCACATTGTTAGAATATAGATTAAAAAAAGAAAAATGAAAATGTGTTGCTTTTTCTTGGTCCAGTTTTGCTAATGTGCAGACCTGAGACATTTTATACAGTATTACTATGGGATAAATAGAGTGACTTCTATTGACTCACAACTAAATACAGTATGATGGAGAAATGGCTGCATCTCAAAAAATATAAGGACTTCATTTTATCAGATGTTTGGTACCAGAGCATTCAAAACAAATTCACTTTTAATGATAATGCTTGATTGATCCATGGTAACTCAAATAAATGTTCAACTTGTTTATTTATTATTAATATTATTAATAGTTTGTGTTTTAAAAAACAATAAACTCTGTCTAACAAATAAATGCATGAAAAATGTGAAATCACTGTTTCCACAGAACAGAACAAAACAGTCCATAACATACTTACTATAATTGTTAATGGGTTTGTTGTAATTGGGATATTGGGCTTTGTCATGGAAAGCAGTGACGTTACATTTATACATAGAACTATGCTTAATACTGCAAATTAAATAATATAATAATAAATAGTATAATAAATAATAAATAGCTAATTAAAATGAATCTCATCCAGAGGTTTTTGCTGCACCATGTGCTATTGGTCTGGTTTGACCAATATCATAAGGTGGATAAAGTCAGCCAATGTTAGCAAACTTTAAGTAGACACTATTATGTAACTGATGTTATACTAGGTTGACTTATACTAGGTTTTAGAATATCTTCTAAATTCCTCTTGTTGCCACAGTTACATAGTCTCATTTTAAATTATATACAGTCACATATGTTCTCAGGGTGTCATGTTGGGCAATCATTCAACAGTTCAATCAATCATCAACAGTTTCCAGAAACTTAACTATAGCATGACATATATTGATACTGCAATATACAATTACATATGTGGTGAAAGAGGATTTTATACATAACATGGCCTTGAATCACATACTCCACTGTTAGTTTTTTGTTCATTTTATTTGACTAGTTTAATGATCTGTCTTTGAAGAACAAGCGTGACACACACAACTTGTTGCGCTGACGGTGGCTGGTTGGAAAATTTGAACATATCACCGAACCCTAGTGGGCCTTGAGAGAGAGCTGATATTGCGGCACTTTCAATTGTTAAACAGCTAATGGCACCAGGCCAGAAGGTCAACACTGATATGCACACCTTGTCCACGGCATGGCATGATCAGCAGACCTTTGTAAAACGTGTCTGGTCTCTTTCGTCAGAGATTACTATAGTTTTGTCAAAATGAATAAACATAACTCATAAGCTTGGCACATGTTTATCCCTAAATCCTCAACAAATTACCTGAGTGATTCCACATAAGAATGAATGGTATGTGTTGTGACGCATCGCACCTTATGATGGAGATCAGAAGGTAGCACTTCTGATGACAGACGAGTAGCTCAGGTTACCCGGCAGCTCAGATTTTCCAAGCATGTTTGCCCATCAAATATTACAATGTGTGATGGAGTGTAGGCCAAAGAGAGCCCTTAGAGAGCCGTCTCTCAGAGTTAAGAGGGATAACGAGCCCTGAGCCCCTGTGAAAAATAAACAGAGGTGCTGCAGGGCCCCAACACCAGTTCAAGTTACCTTTCTCCTCTGGAACAGTTACGCTCCATAGCCTAGGCCCTGAGCCCGATCACCTTACCTGCTGCTGCCACATTAAATAGAGCCATCCAAATATCCTGCCCCAAGATGGCCAATAATTACTTATTCATTGGCAGGTGGGGGGAGGATGGGTGGGTTGGGGCAGTGTAGAAGGGCTCGCTGATGAATAGAGGCCCTTGTCAAATGCTGCAGCAGGAAACAGCTGACACAAGAGTATCCTTTTACGCGCCTGCCTCCTGAGATGCCAGGACAACAAGGTTTCAAGCCTGGCCCCACAGCCCAGAGCAGACACCCCCTAGAAAGGAATGTAGATAACTGGCAAAAGGGGCAAATGGGACGCCAGCTCCACTCGCAACAAGAACATACTGGTTCTTTCAGCGCAGAACAATTCCACTGGTGTTGCTCCTTGGGTGCTGCTAGCAATGAGAATGCCATCACTTTGTCTGTCAAACATAAATATAGAGAGGTAGATGCCGCTTTTGCAGATTGACGCGCATCCGCATGGCCACCATATTGGAGAGGTCAAGATCCGCTAGTAAACAAATACAGTATATATTGAGAAATGGAGACCTGTAAATTGCTTTATTCTGAACCATTTTTTTAATGAAATCAGGATCACTATAAAAGTGAGAAATTGAACATTTGGTTAAAATTTATTTAAATATGTTTTTTATTTTTATATTTATATTTATATATATATATATATATATATGTGTGACATTGAGCTGATTCATGTTCAATTTCTCAAGTTCGTAACAATGACTTCATGCCTTCAAAGCCAGATCATGACACGACCGGTTCAGAAGAAAGCAGGTTATAGTGTGCATGTCTCAATACGCATTGGATTTGTTGGTATGTAGTTGGTATTTGTTGGTCAGTATGACAGACACACAGATACTGCGGTGACATATAACAGTGGCGATTGAGCGATCTATATCTAGAGTATATCTAGTGTCAAACAACGTGTAACAAGAGGCTATTGCTTTCTTATAGACCCAGCATTAACAGCTAAATTGTATAGGACACATACACTGTTTCTTTAGGTTTCTTCGGGTATATTTAGTTACTTCATGTATACTAAGTTTACTTAGTACAGGTATACAAAGTTCCCTTGGTGCACCTACACTGCCAAGGTGTAAGTGTATGCAGCGGCTAAAGCTTTCTTGAATTGACAGAACAGAGGTCAGTGGTGTTACTGAACACCTCAGAATATTCACAGGTAGGCTTCTGTTGCTATGTTCCCTGCCAACACCTGAGAGATGGAAATCTCACACTCCAGGGGGCCAGTCAGAGGGCACTGAGGGGCCGCAGGCAGTGGATCACTTAGGTATCACTGGCGCCTCTCGCTGGACGGCAATTTGCTCCTCATTCCACAGCTTTCAAGGGCTTGGAATTCATTCCAATAAGAGTGGGCTTCAATAGCCAATACCTCGGAAGACATGACACCGAACACCCCCTCCTCCTGATATGACCACACTGTGCAGGTAGGGGCCCTGGCAAATATCTGCCCTCCAAAGCACCTGTTTATCCCTCGGGCGCAGTAACCAGCGGGTGAACCCCATTCAATATTTATCCCCGTGGCTTTCACAGATCAGCGGCCCAGGCGAGGCAAACCCTCTTAATTAAAACTGGAGCTTGCTTCAAAGGGCCCCATTCAGGCCGTCAGTCAGCGCTCGCGGGACAAAAGAGCCCGGGTCATGTAGCTGCAGGGAAACCAGAGATGGACGCGCTTTTTCGACTTCACTTTCCCTCCTCCTCTTTTTCCACCTCCCACCATCCGCGCCTCTAAATCCAAGCCACACACCTGTGGCAAGTTAAGACGCAGTTTTGAGAGTTCAACCATTCCTGAGTGAGCCGTCCAACAGCACTCTATGGCTCAGCATGTCTGATGATTATGGCTAACCTGTTGGGTCTTTGGGACTTGGAGAGAACTCAGGAACATGGATTATTCACCAGAAACAGCATCAAGATACCTTTAAGAACACAGTGTTACTTGATGCACCTGGTTTGGTTGCATCTGACTGCGACAGTGGGTTCACACAAGACGCCGTACTTTCTCATGATGAGAACAAAAACTTGATAAAAACTTTCAACTCATGACAGTATGAATTGTTCAGTGTCTGGTTCTCTTAGAGCAGATGTTCTGGGCTAGTAATTACTTTATCATGAACATAATTGTCAGATTAATCAGCAACAATCACAAATATGATCATAAGTAACAGACCAAAAAAAAACCCTAAATCCATGAAGGTCATACTGAAGGTCACTTTTGATGGCATTGGAGGCATTGATCCAAATTTCTGATTATTTTGGAGGCTGTAGGTACATATGTAGGTATTTCTGTGAGTACATTTATAATAAGTGGGTCCACTACCATTTATAATAAATAATAAAGCATGCAAAGCTGATGCAGATGCCATTATGTCAGTGTTTTTCATAATTAGTTACAACTTTAGAATTTAGATGACTATTTAACATACAATGGTCTCCACACAAAGGTATGCTAGGATTCCTCTTTCCAGTCAGCAGTGCTTACATCAGAAAGGTAACATTATGAAATGTCAATACGTTTTGAATGGCACAAACAAATGAGAATGCTCCCCTACCTTTGCCACTGACTGAAAGATATTGATATAAATTCATGTAAATTGTGCACGTTCTGACTCCATGGTGCATATGGATTTTATGTAGTTTTGTGTTTTCAGTCAGTCTTGAAAAAAAAAAAGTCTTAATGAATCATCTGCAGATGATTTGAGAATGATGAATAAAAACATCAGGACAGTTCAAAAAGCATCCAATCGTAACAGCCGTTCTGGTAGCAAAACAGACCTAAGTTTATGCACGCACGCACACACGCACACACGCACACACACACACACACACACACACACACACACACACACACACACACAGCGGCCTGGTTTCTATGGTGATACAGTGGGTATAGATTCTGTTTGGATTAATTACTTAATTACTTGCATTACTTGCATTCATGTACCTTATTTTCTGTTAAAGTACACCTGTTTGTAAAACCAAGTCTCATTTTAAGCCTATACTTGTTTCAAACTTGTAACAAAGCCTTGGTTAATTTGATGGCGTATACCGCCACCTAGTGGTGGTCATAAATGGTGAACTCATTGCTGACATGGTGACACCACAGAAGAAGTGGTCCAAAACTAGCTATAATCTACTCAAACAGCATTAGAGGATTAACCAGTGTGTGTTTCTGCGCTCCATTTATGACACTGATACAACAGACGGAGCTTTTTTTTCCACACAAGACATTTTGACATTTCATTGTGGGAAAAGCGTGGGTGTAATAACATTAATGATGGCTGCATTCCATTAAGGTGTTCACTTTAATTCCAGTTTCATTTATTAGCCTTGATGTTGTTGTGCTTGCTGGCTCGCAGGAATGGTTTACTGAGACACTTAACTGAACTGAGACAAAGAAACTAGTGACACCTGTGTTCTGACTAATCAAAAGATCTATTTAAGCATACAGCTCTGGATCTGGATCTTTGGATCTTCGTTACATTTAATATTTCATGAATACATTATTTTCATGGCAAACACTCTAGTTTCCACAGCAAATTAAGTGGGACAATGATATAGTGCTTTTGAATTGGCCCATGTATTCAACCCTTTCAGGAGGAAGTGAGGCACTTAATAATGTCAATAATGCTCTCAATATCAGTGAAGCCATATTAATGGTGTAACTTAGCATCTGTACTCACACAGCAGGATGAGGGGACGCCAGCTGCCTGGCTGTTTGGTCCTGTCGTCCAATTCCGAACACCCGACGGCTCATTTTCCTGCTCCGGCTCATCGTCTATGAATATGACTCCCTGCTCCAGACGCTGTCTTTTACGGCTCTGACCAACAAAAACAGAAATGGAACTTTGCTAAACTGCACATCACTTGACACCTTTAGAAGAGAACATAAGAAGTTTGACCTGAGCTAAATTTAACTTCTTCCAAAATGACTCAAAAAACGATTAATTTAATAGCTGATCTATATTGGTTTGCTTAGAGTTTATATTATTTATAATACATTGCTGGGACATCATCAAAGCTGATTTTACTGTATCCTATAACTATGTAACTTATTTGACCTGACAAATAATGTCACTTCATTTTCATTTTTCTCTGGTTACCTAACATGATACTTTTCTAAGTGGTGTAAAAGAAGCTTTATATTATGAATTTGCATTCATATTGTAAATATATATTACATACATTCAGGATGTTATGCATTATTGGTTATTTATTTTTTTACACAACTTGAAAAGACAACAAGAATGAGACATTTTTGGTGTCACAACCCGTCCTTGTCTCTTAAGCCAAAACGTCGGTGGCAACCACTATAAAGTCTGAGAAAAGGATTTAAAAGAGGGAGAGACGGGAGAGATTAGATTTATCTTGAATCAAGCTTTAAGATAATAAGTAGAACGTTTTATGATGTTTAATCAGAGAATGTATAGCATTCCACCTCTCCCACCTGTAACATAAAGTAGACACTGACATAAATAGAGCCATTTAATGAAGTTTGCTAATTAGAGAATCAATATATAGTATAGTGAAGAAGAGTTCATTGTAATTTGACTGCTTTGACATTTGCTTTTTGGCTTGTGATGCTGCTTATTCACTCAGTGCTCATGAAGCCTTGACAGTTGAGTCACTGGTACTGACTTTACTTCAGTACAGAACAGTCAAACCACAGCAGATACTGATATAAATGTATATATTCACACATTAAATTGAATATACAGTATTTTCTGCATAAATGCACAACAGTATACAAAGCATCAACAGCTACCGTGTGTTCAGCAGTGCGAATGCGTTTCCTGTCTGTCTGAAAGTCGTCATCTTTCTCATGGTCAGAGCGGAGGGAAGCCTGGAACTTCTCAGACAGACGAGAGGCTATAGACTGTCTCTTGGGCTGCAACTCCTGTGGTGACGGCACTGAAAACACAGCAAGTCAAAACGCATGGGTGAAATGACTCATTCATTGATTGAATGACTTGTGAAACGTGTGAGATGCCAATGCACTGACTCAACCATGTTCACGCCAAGGCTGGGACAATGGAAGAAAGCGCAGCTACAGTGCACTGAGATGGCCTTCTCTCGAATTCATGATTAGTCTTTTATAATGCTTTAAAAATCGATTAGTTTTATTGTGAAGTCCAAACACCTGATTTGACTACTCAGCTGTCAATACACTGAAAAACTGAAAAAGCAGCTGACTGAGAACTGGGAACTGTCAAAATGTATTACTGGAACCACAGGACTTGTTTTGTCTTTTATGTTTCATCTGTACTCAAATGAGATTCCAAAGTGAACATGATAATCAAAACATGAAACGGACTAAAGTCGGCTGATATGATAATAGACACCATGAGAGGACACAAATGCTGAAGATTCTGTATACTACATATCTCTTTAATGAAATTACAACTAATGTGCATCTTGTTATGCATGTTTCAGATGCAACTACAAATAAAACAAAGGACTGAAAGATACTTACCATGTTCAGGTGCTGGAGGCTGTGAGGTCTCTTTGCGGGGTGACGCAGTGAGGTCCACAATATCAGGACTGGCTGCTGGTGTAGCTGTGGTCCTGTTGGCTCTGCTGTGGCATACACACTGACAGGAGGTGGTGACTGGCTTCTTAGAGTCGCCACAGTTCTTCTCTGACTGACTCTTGTCATCTGCAAGGTGTCCTCCTTCTTTCGCTTTAGCTGTCATCATGTATTGAATAGACATAACTATCAGTGCAGTTGACACAGTACATGGGGTAGGCTGCATCGACAAACTCAGAAGATATACAACAAGGAAATACTGAGAAAGAAGAATGTTTTTAATGTGAACACTGACAAACAGTTAACTGCTTTAAGACCATGAAAACAAAGTGGAAACAGCCAAGTGACCTGAGACAGACCTCTGCGCTAACTAATCTGTACACCACTCCTTTTTGTTTCACACTTGTTTCTGCTTCTCTGCTCTCAGTCAGAGCAGACTTACCAAACTGAGCATACTGCCAGCCCAGAGCCGAGCAGAGTAAGGCCAAGCTCTTTCCACTTCCTGTGGGACTCTCCAGCAAACAGTGCTGCCCATAGTTCAGCCCTCGTATGATCTGCAGACAACGTACACACAAATGAGACAGAGTCAGACTGGTTGACTGTACTGAGGTAAAGTCAGTTAACTGCCTCTGTACTTATCTTCTTTTAATGTCTAGAAAGTTTGTGCTGATACACAGAGACACATGACACATCACTTCTAACACAGGCTTTTAGGAAGTGCTGAAGAAGATCAGCTGCTAGCTTTTATGGTGATCACGATGCACATCTCCAGATTTGAAATGACTTACTGCTGGCTTATTGTTATTGTTTTTAGAGATACTTTATTAATCCCTCAACGGGGAAATTATTTTTTCACTCCGTTTTATTTACATGCATTTTAACCCAGAACACACACACA
Source organism: Larimichthys crocea (assembly GCF_000972845.2). Classification (NCBI taxonomy): domain Eukaryota; kingdom Metazoa; phylum Chordata; class Actinopteri; family Sciaenidae; genus Larimichthys; species Larimichthys crocea. Next base: position 786,460 of record NC_040017.1, on the reverse strand, counting down.
CACATACTCATAGACATGCCATGTGGAGATGGTGGAGGGATGGGCAGCCTCCCCCTCTCTATGGACTGAGCTACTGCTGCCCCCCATGATGAAGTTCAGTGTGTGTGTGCTGCTTTATTATGAAAGCCCATATGCTCTCGTAGTCCACTGAAGTCCATCAGGTGATGAAGGTGTTACTCACGGAGTTCATCATGGCCAGCTGGGACGGGTACGCCTTGCAGGGGAACTGGATCTTCACCCCACCAATGGTGTACTCCACTGGAGATGCAGCCATGTTCCTGATGATAGCCCCCCTCCTGTGTTACAGGCACACACACACATTCACTGTGATAAAGTTCAGGCCGTGTTAGTTACTGGAGGTGTACTGACTCACTAACACTTAACTAACGTACTGTAAACAGTTTAACAACGTTATTTCTTTCACCTACCTGAGAGCTGAGCGAGACAGTCACTTGTTAGCTTTTACTGGCTAGCTAGCAAGAGCTAATGCTAATGCTAGGCTCGTCACCATTGCTCTGGTACATTACCGGGTCCGTGTCCGACAGTTTGACCGGTGACACCGGGCGGATAGTACGACACGGACGTTCGAGTCTTCCCGCTCTCAAAAATCACACTTCAGAAATTGACAGGAAACTAGCCATGAGCTCGCTACAGGTCCTTTCAAAATAAAATTATTATTTTCAAGTATCACGGAATGTGGAGGAAGTAAGAGCACGCGGAAGTTCCGATGGTAAACATCCGCGTGGGAGAAGGGTCTAGCTGCATATATATATATATATACAGCGCCGGTCCTGGCTACATATGCGCCCTGGGCGAACGAATTAAGTATAGGTTAGGGATAGGTATCATTAGGAGGAGATCAATACCTGTATTGATACAGATATTTGTCAAAAGAAGGCAAGAAAAAAGAAACAAAAGCATGCAGACATATTCTGGTCACATGTGTGTGTTGTAGATTCTTCAGATGTGCTTGTCCTCCAGACGTCACAGTTATTTATTTATAGTGAGGGGAAATCCTGACATCTGGTGGACAGATGACACACTGCAGCTTGTCTGATCACCTGTTCTGTGTGTGTGTTTGTGTCTTCAGTACAATAATGTTCCACTGATGCTGCCTGAAGGCCTCCACTGTATTGGCATATGGAAAGTAACACACACATGAATACAAACAAACACAGTGAGTGAACACAGCTTGTGTTGTCACACACTCTTTCTACTGTCTAAAGTGTGTATTTGTTTCAGAATCAGAATCATAAGTACTTTATTAATCCCCGTAGGGAAATTGTTTTCGTTATCGCAGCTCCCAAATGGTAAGTGATAGCAAGAAAACAGTAGTAAGAAAACAAAACTTTAATAAAATATCTTATTTTAAACAATATAAACACACTATATACACATGTATAAATAGCAGTTAAATAGAACCAGTAACAGTAAAAAATAAATAAAAAACAAGTAGCAGTGAGGTAACAGTGAGATATGAGATAGTTTAGTTTTTGAAATAAAGAACAGTTAAATAGTACCAGTAACCAGTAACAGTAGATTAAAAACCAAGTAACAGTGAACTGTGCAGGAATGGACAGCCGGTGTATGCCTTTCAGCCAAAGATTCTCACCCGTCCTGTCTCTGCTCCTCAACCAAACACCTCCAACTCAAAGTAAGTTTGCTCTGACAGCTTTGGTTAAAATGTTCTTCTTTTGAAGAGACTTGTTTCCTCACAGTTTCACACAGTGGTAACACAGGCTGGCTCTGTTTTTGATCTGTAGAAAGAGAAAGCGTGAGAGCACACAGGAGGAGGATGCGGCTGAGTACATCAAGAAGCCCCCAAATGCCTTCATGATTTATATGAAGGAGCAGAGAGCAAATGTGGAGGCCGAGCTCAACACCAGAGGGAGTGCCGCTGTGAACGCCGTCCTGGGACAGAAGGGACGTGTGTTGGCTCAAAAATTTAAGAGTTTTCAGCCACAGAAGGCTGAGCAGTCGTTTCACACAGACTATCAATACATTTGTGTTAACTTAGCTCACCTGGTTGAACTATCTCAGGTCACCAGCTCTGAGTTGAATTGTGTTTGGCCCAGAGCATAAAAAATAAAATAAATGTTAAGTGACAATATAAAAAAAACAACGTTATACAGTACATTTCCAAGTGACTTTGTTTGAGGCAACCGTTTGTTAATCTGGTTCAGTGTTTTAAACGATTTGTCTTTTTAATAAAATTGTATGTATGAAGTGTTAGTCCTATATACTGAACTTTATTATTATGAACATGTGTGGATGTGTTTTACTGGTGCATATGGACTGAAACAAAGAGTATTTTAGCTGGTACACATGGACACGGGGACACTGATAATGGTTGTGATGGTAACCAGTGAAGAGTTCCAGAATGGAATATTGTAATGAGGACTCCAAAGTGGAACGGTCATACAGAACATTAAGACAGTGAGAGTCAGATGAACTCAGTCAGATGAACTCACAACTGAAGGAAAGGTGAAATATCCAAACCTGAAGAACGAGAGCGAACTGAACCATCAGTGAACACTCAAGCCAGTAAGGTAAGTTAAACTGCTAGCTCTTCAGTTAATATGAATTCTCATACTTTTACATGCAGTAGCAGATGAATCCCTCAAAGTTCAGGTTTGCTGGGAACCTTTTGACTCTCAGATAACACACAGTCAGTGAAATTAGTAACACCACAATATTTAATGTAAATTCAACATTGTGCTTAGCTAAAAGTGCAGAAGTATTATCAGCAAAATGCTCGTAAAGTATTAAATGTGTGCTCACTGTAAGTACACAACCTAAATAAATGTACACTACTCATTACAGTTACAGTTTAATATATTGTTGAGTAATTAGATCCACAACAAAGCAGCACAATGTCTAAAATGATTCATATTTAGCTTTTAAAATTCATATCTGCAATGTAACTAGTGACTATAGTTGTCAAATAAATGTAGTGAACTGAGACATGCAATATATACCTAAATTAATATTAAAATGATATATAATGTTATCCCCATAAGAGTGTCCCAAAAGCAGCTTTCTATCATTGTGTGTGACAGGAGCGCAATAATGGCTCATATCAAGTCTGAGCTGAGTGATGAGTTTAATCAACTCATAACTGAGATGAACATGGAGTGGACGAATGAATTCCCTACAACGCATATGGAACTGTTCAGGGAGATGATGCATATTGAGCCTGTTGAGCCAGAGCTCCAGGAAGAAATGTATAGCCAGGAACAGGTAAGAAACTAAGTATAGGTTAGGGATAGGTATCATTAGGAGGAGATCAATACCTGTATTGATACAGATCTTTGTCAACTGTGACTTTATGCCCAAATAAGACAAGAAAAAAGGCTAATTTTAATGTGAGATCACTTTGTTGTCCTTTCACGTGTTGAATGTAGTAAAGTGATTAATATTAAAATTTTAAACATTCAGATCTGCAACGTAACTAACTATAGTTGTCAAATAAATGTAGTGAATTGAGACATCCAATATATTCCTAAATTAATATTAAAATATTAATATTTTATGTAATATATGATGTTATCCACATAAGAGTGTCCCAAAAGCAGCTTTATATCATTGTGTGTGACAGGATACCAGTGAAGAACTGGAAGACCTAATAAGGCAAATCAGGATGGATACTATTGTCAATACTACTATTGACAATGATGTCAATGAAATTTTGTCTCCTGAGTCTGCCCACCTACACACCAACCCCCAGGCAGACACACATGGCCAGGAACAGGTAAGAGACTAAGCATGGTTTATTGATAGGTATCATTAGGAAGAGATCAATACCTGTATTGATACAGATATTTGTCAACTGTGACTTTATGCCAAAAGAAGGCAAGAAAAAAGAAACAAAAGCATGCAGACATATTCTGGTCACATATGTGTGTGTTGTGGATTCTCCAGATGTGTTTGTCCTCCAGATGTCACAGTTATTTATTTATAGTGAGGGGAAATCCTGACATCTGGTGGACAGATGACACACTGCAGCTTGTCTGATCACCTGTTCTGTGTGTGTGTTTGTGTCTTCAGTACAATAATGTTCCACTGATGCTGCCTGAAGGCCTCCACTGTATTGGCATATGGTAAGTAACACACACATGAATATAAACAAACACAGTGAGTGAACACAGCTTGTGTTGTCACACACTCTTTCTACTGTCTAAAATGTGTATTTGTTTCTGTGCAGGAATGGACAGCCAGTGTATGCTTTTCCAGAGAGTCTCACCTGTCCTGTCTCTGCTCCTCAACCAAACACCTCCAACTCAAAGTAAGTTTGCTCTGACAGCTTTGGTTAAAATGTTCTTCTTTTGAAGAGACTTGTTTCCTCACAGTTTCACACAGTGGTAACACGGGCTGGCTCTGTTTTTGATCTGTAGAAAGAGAAAGCGTGAGAGCACGCAGGAGGATGATGCGGCTGAGTACATCAAGAAGCCCCCAAATGCCTTCATGATTTATATGAAGGAGCAGAGAGCAAATGTGGAGGCCGAGCTCAACACCAGAGGGAGTGCAGCCGTCAACACTGTCCTGGGACAGAGGGTATGTGTGTTGGCTCTGTTTGTTTGAGAAACTCAGTGTCACAAACTTGATCAAAGTTTGGTAAAAATTCTACATTTGAGCCCGTAAAAAGTCCTCAAATTCTAAACGCCACATTGTTACAGTGATTTGTGCTTCTCATTTATTGTCTCATGAGCAGAGAACAAACCAAACTTTAAAGGGTTTTGTAGCATTTTAGGACTCAGATGTACTGACGGGGTTTGCAAAGCACAAACTCATTAATGTGGACGTGTGTGCATATTAATGTCTGTTAATATGTTTTTATGCTTATGTTTGTGCCTGTAACTGCGTGTCAGTGTGTGTGTGCTTACTGACAGTGTGTTGTCGTCTGTCCACAGTGGAAGTCACTGACTAAAGAGGAGCAGGACAAATATTACGAACAGGCCCAAAACTTAAAGGAGATCCATGTCCAGCAACACCCAGAATGGAGCAATAAAAATAACTATGTAAATACACCGTGCTCACACACAACTCACACATGTCGACATGACTAAGCACATCACTGCAAAGAGTGATGTCAGCTGATGTCAGAAGGAAAATCTGATGTGTTTGTTTTTGTGTAGGGCAAAAAGAAGAAGAAGATCAGAGGGAAGAGAAATGTCCCCAAGGCTGAAGGTAAGACTGAATATTTTTCATCTCTTATAGTAATGACAGTTTACTGTTTTCATGTCAAAAGTGACTCAGACTTTTAGGATGGAGTTCAGAGTCATTAAAGAACAAATTTGATTAGATTAGATTTATTAGATTTAAGTATTAAAATGTTGTTTAATGCATGTTTAAGAAGCACTGTCTCATTTTTTAAGTTTCAGAAATGTTTATGTTTGTGTTGCAGAGTCTGCTTCCAGACCTGAGACACAGACGGATGAGGTCCCGTCTTGCTCCTGGATGCACTGAGTGCTTCTCTTCTTTTTCTTCTCTCTCTCTCTCTCTCTCTCTCTCTCTCTCTCTCTGCTCTCCAGTCTTGAAGTTTCTCTGCTGTGTTCATGCATGACATCCACCATCTGTGTGTCTCTCTCTCCCCCCCCTGCATCCGCCTTCTCTCTACCCTCACCTCACCCCCCCTGGCCTGTCCTTATTGATGACTTTGTGGAGTTTGCATGGCCACACATCTGGACCAAAAGCACGGCAGTTTAAAGGTCAGCTCTCGCAGGAGGAATGTTTAAGGACCACGGGAAATTTGAGGACCTAATTTTGCAAAGAATCCTGGCCAGAAAGGCTTGGGTAAGAACCTTTTTAATGCTCATCATGTTAACTGTTTGTTTGTTTGTCGAATGTATATTGACCTTTTTCTGTCTTTCTTACAGATTTAGAAATGGCAGTTGCAGGGAGTCACGTGACCATCGCGAGGGATGTAGACGCTTCGCTTCGTCGCTCCGCAGAACCCCCCAATATTTAAGCATTATTTACATATCCAACGCTACTTTTTGCGCTCTCGGTTAACTTTTTCTGTTTTCTGGAAGTTTTGTGCACATTGAGATGCCAAATTTGAGGGGACAGACAAACAGGCAGCCACCAACACCTTGTCCAGCCGATAGCGTGGCAGCTAGCTCGAAACAAGCGACAAACAAACAGCCAGCTACATCTCCTTCAGCCGTCAGCGTGGCGACAACAGCAAGTTCGAATAAAACAACAAATGCCGACAATGTGGCGATGGCAGCAGGTTTGGAAAAAACAACAACCTCTTCAGCCGACAACGAGGAGCTCGCCGTGCTAGTTAAGCAAGCAGTGGCAGAAGCTATCAAAGAGGCCATCCCCACACTCGTGGAAGACGTGGTGTCTCAGCTGACTGACAAGACACAGGCTTTGGTGGATGCACAGGTCGCGGTATTCCGTGGCGAGATGGTTGCCATACGGGCTGAGATTTCTAAGTGTGTGGATTATATGGAGAAGGACGAGAACCGTGTGGAGGAGGTGGACAGTCGGCTCTCTTCATCGGTGAGCAAATTGGCAGAAAAACATGCACAGCTGGAGGATAAAATTGCCGACATGGAAGACAGGTTGCGCAGAGACAATATACGTGTGCACGGAGTCCCTGAAAACGCAGAGACACTGAATGTTCTTGTTTTCCTGACGGACGCCATACCACGGTGGTTTCCTAACCTGGGACCTGTTGAAATTATGCGCGCGCACCGTCTAGGTGCTCCGAAGGAAGACGCAAATGGCAAACCTGTGTCTCGCACCATTATCTTCAAGCTACTGCGCTTCACTGACAGAGATAGGATCCTGAAAGCGGCGCGCGGTGCGGCAGTGGAGATGGAGGGAAGACCCATCCGCTTCACCCCGGACTACAGCCCGCACACATTCAGACGCAGGCTGGCCTTCTCCGAGGCAATGGACGCTCTGCAGAAACTGAACTTTCGCACTTTTCTCCTCTATCCTGCAAAACTTAAGGTGATGCGAGGAGGAGTGAGCCACTTTTTCAACACCCCAAGGGAAGTAAAAGGTTTCATTAACTCCCTCGGTGAATAGTTTCACTAAACAGGTAATCCAACCAGCTGGTTACTTTAACTAAATGCTTGGTAAACATACTCTGATTCATCGGACTTAAACACCTCATATCATGTATGAGTCCAGCTAGCTTATATCACGCTCTCTGTTCCTGTTCATTTGCTCAGCTAGTAATAAGAAATACAGACTCCACAAATCTACATAATGCCAGGGATTTATGTTATTGTTGTTACTAGATCTCTATTTGATTTTTGTTTAAGACCAAGCTCTGTTTTTCTAAAAGGAAGGCTGTCGATATAGTCTTGGCATGCTGCCAACTCTACTGTTATAATTTTACCAGCCATGTTCTATTTGTATTCAGAACTGATAACCCAGGCTATCACATGGTTGTACATTCTGGGTAGCTCAGCTACAATCGTTATGATCACTACTGTGATACGATATGTTATAACTGTAACTGTTATCGGATGGGGGGGACCTGTGCTCGAGCTGGGAAGGAACACGCCTCTCGAGGATCACAGGTCCTACATGGAGGGGAAGACAGGCTCCCTAGGAGGAGTCCAATTTTGCTTTTGTTTTTTCTATGTTTTTACATTTTTGTGGGTGTTTGTGTTTTCGCCCTCTCTTGTTCTTTTGAGGGTGGCGGGTTCATGGCGACAGGGTTTTTGGGGTGGAATGGATCTCTCTCAACACTTTAATTTCACATTTTGGTCGGTCAACCGCAACATAGGCTGTTTCTACTCTGCATCTTGTATTACGATGCCAGCCTCTATTGGTTACTATGAGTAGTATGCATGTAATCAGCTGGAATGTAAATGGGCTGAATGGTCAAATTAAGCGCACAGCCTGTTTAGACCTGTTACGTAGACAACATGTGGACGTTGCCTTTATACAGGAGTCCCACCTAAGAACTATAGATGTCCGCAGATTTTCGAATAAACACTATCATGTGGCCGCCTCAGCGTCACTAGACATCAAAACTAGGGGGTCTCTAGTAGTACTGAGACGTAACCTCCCAATAACTGTACTTGGACAATTTGGTAGTGAGGATGGTAGGATCTCTTACATTAAGACTATTATATCTGGACGCAAATTTGCTTTTATATCAGTTTATGCTCCATCCCAATATGAACCAGAGTTCTTTCCCAGATTAACAGAAGTCTTATTGCACCTACAAGACTTCTCGCTTATTCTCGGTGCTGACATGAACTGCTATGCAAATGTGATATTGGACAAATCTACTCAGCGCTCCACGGCCACACAGTTGCAAGCATCAAAAGACTTTCAGAAGTTTCTGTCAACACTTAGCTTAACAGACTTGTACCGCTCTATCAACCCCACATCCAAACAGTACACTTTTTACTCAGCTAGACATCAGAGCTTCTCCAGAATAGATTATATATTAACTTCAGCTACTTCCCTTTCTGAAATACATGATGTTGTTATTGAGCCCTGTTCTTTATCAGATCATAACATTGTTGCGGCGCGCTTCACACTCCTAGGTACACCACCAAGAGCCCCACGTTGGCGTTTCAACGTCTCACTTCTCAAAAATGATGATTTCTGCACTTTTCTGAAGGAGAAGCTAAACTTTTTTATAGATGTTAATGCAGGCTCAGTAAATGATCCTAGATTTTTATGGGACGCTATAAAGGGCTGTATTAGGGACTCCTCAATCTCTTTTTCATCCCACCTTAATAAGAGCAGATTGAAGAAGATAACCGAACTGGAGAATGCGCTCGCCGAGCTAGAGGTGCAACAACAATCCACATATTCTGATGCAGTGCAGGGCAGAATAGCAGTGACAAAAACTGAATTGAATTCTTTGTTAAGACGTAGGGCAGAGTTCTTGATGCACAGGACCAGAAGAACATATTATTTCAATGGTGCCAGACCAAGCCACCTTTTAGCTTTAAGACTGAAATCCCATGAAAAATATTCAAATATTACAGCCATTGAAACACCTAGTCGCACTCTGAGCAATCCAATTGACATCAACTCTGAGTTTAAATCTTTCTACTCATCTCTTTATAAATCCGAAATTTCCCTTGATAGGCAGGCGTGTGCAGACTTTTTTCAGGATCTCAATCTACCTTCTCTGTCCGATAATGAATCAGAATCACTCAATACCCCCATCTCGCTAGAAGAGTTGAGGAAGGCTCTCGTTAATATGAAAAAGGGCAAATCCCCAGGGTGGGATGGTATCCCACCGGAGCTGTACCTTACTTTCTGGGATATCTTGGGCAGACCACTATTGGATATGATTAATATGGCCATTGATAAGGGTGCGTTTAATTCTAGCACTAACACTGCTATAATTACAGTCCTGCCCAAACCGAACAAAGATCCAACTAAATGTGGCAATTACAGACCTCTTTCCCTCCTGAATGGGGATGTTAAACTATATGCTAAAGTACTTGCAACCCGGTTGGAAATACACCTTACAAAGCTCATACACAATGACCAAACTGGTTTTATTAGAACTCGCCTGGCATCTGATAATGTCCGTCGCTTGTTACACATCATTCATGCATCTAGTAGTATCGATTCTCCTTGCTCGGTCCTATCGTTGGACGCTGAAAAAGCGTTTGATCGGTTAGAATGGGAATATCTTTGGACAACGTTGGACAGATTTGGGCTAGGTTTGCATTACATCAATATGGTTAAAGTTTTATACGCAAATCCCTCAGCAATGGTATGCACAGGTCATGTCTGCTCTGCCCAGTTCCCAATATTGAGGGGCACTCGCCAGGGCTGCCCCCTCTCACCCTTATTTTCCGCTCTTCCCCCCGAGCCGCTGGCGCAAAAAATAAGACTGCACCCATCCGTACATTCCATCACTTTTTGTAACACAGAGCATCGTATTTCCTTATACGCTGATGACATTCTTCTTTATGTTGGCAGTGCTGGTTCCTCAATCCCACATCTGTTTTCCTCCTTTGATATGTTCAGCTCACTCTCTGGATACAAAATTAATTGGAATAAGTCAGCACTGATGCATTTAAATTCTGCTGCGCATCAAGTTCCCCTGCCCTCCCATATACCAGTAGTCAAAAGCTTTAAATATCTTGGAATTCAAATTTTTCCCTCCACATCGTCCATAGCAATAAAAAACTTTCAAGGTATATATAGTCAGATTGAGAGGGACTTTGAGCGCTGGTCGAATCTTCCAAATTCTCTTCAAGCCCGAATAGCAATAATTAAAATGGACATACTTCCTCGTGTTAATTTTTACTCCTCTATGATCCCCCTCGCTCCCCCTTTGGGATATTGGGATAGACTCCAGTCATTGGTCTCTAAGTTTATATGGAAAGGAAAAAGGCCTCGCATAAAACTCACGACTCTTCAGAGAGATAAGAATCAAGGGGGGCTAGCTCTCCCAGATTTTAAAATCTATTCCTGGTCCTATGTGCTACGCCCCCTATCTACATGGTTTGACCCGAGTTCCGCTGTTTCTTGGAGACCAGTTGAGGAGAATATTGCTCTACCCCACAGGTTGCAAGACTTGGTGTATGCTAACATACCATTGAAAAAAGCCAAATTACGTTTAGGCCCTGTTATTTCATTTTTACTTGCATCTTACCGTACTGCAATGAGGCATGTTGGCGCTGATCATAAATGGCATAATCACACACCGATTTTCAACAATTTCTCACTTCTTACTGGTAATATGCCCTTTTCATTTCCGCATTGGAAGAATAGAGGAGTGAATATATTAAAGGATCTATTTAACGTCCATGGTTTACGAGCTTTTAACGATCTACAAGTAGAATTCGGTCTTCCGGGTTCATCCTTTTTCTTCTATATGCAATTAAGATCAGCTATGCGGGCATATGGTGTTCCGTGGGGAGTAGCTCTTCCCACACACCCTCTACGTAAGTTGCTTGCCTCTATAGGACCTACACGGGGGATGGTTTCTAAACTTTACAAATTCCTTTCTGGACCCTATAAATCCTTACCAGTAGAGGGCATTTGGAATAGAGATTTAAATGAAGTTAATGACAGAGAGATTTGCTGGGATACAGTGTGGAAAAACCTTAGTGGCACTTCTAAAAACCCCAACCACCAGTTAATACATTATAAATATGTTAACAGGATGTATCTCACCCCCAGAAGACGTTATGCTATGAAGATTGCCACATCCCCGAATTGTGATCTTTGTCCACTTAATGTCCAGGGGTCGTTTTTGCATGTTTATTGGGAGTGCCCCGGTGTGGTTGGATTCTGGAAAGAAATATCTCTCACTTTAAGTGATATTCTCAAAATCAAGATTGTGCATTTTTCAATAAAAAAAAGTTGATCACAAAAAAAAAGAAATGGCAGTTGCATATTGGAATTTAGTTCTGGCCGGAAGATTCAAGTTCCAGGACTTGTGGAACAAAGTTTTTGTTGTAAGTGTGATAATCACGCTCAAAATTACTCCTTTAAAAAAAATGTGAATATTATTATTTCTCACTGCTTCAACTTTGCCCTACATTTTTTGCAGGTGCACCACAAAAGATCAATTTCTAAGGACACTTGGAACCTCTTACTAGACTTCAGCACAATGATTACAGACGACATGTGGAAGTACGATGAGGAAGGTTTGTATGACTGAAAGTGAATCATTTGTCGCTGTGTGCATGCAAGAAACCAAGACCTGTACAGCCTCATCCCTTCTTCACCCACGTTGGAGACAATTAATTTGATTTGTTTTGTTTGGCTGTTTAATAGGAGCATGGCCTGTCCTTATTGATGACTTTGTGGAGTTTGCACAGCCACACATCGGGACCAAAAGCACAGCAGTTTAATGGTCAGCTCTCGCAGGAGGAACATCCATGTGAGGTTCCTACAAAACAAGAGAGCGCAGTGAGCAGAGGACAAACGGACGGCACTGAGCGGAGAACTATGTTGCTGGTTCAACCCTCAGGACTCCCTCCTGCACCTGCCCTCTCTCTGTCCTCACCTCACCTCAACCCAACCACCCCACCCTACCCCACCCTACCGCACCCTGCCCTACCCCACCGTACCCCACCCTGCCCTACCCCACCCTACCGCACCCACCCTACCCTACCCCACCCTCCCCCCTGTAAATAATACAAGAGTACGGTCGAGACCTACTCTGTATGGAAAGTGCCAAGAGATAACTTTATGTTATGATTTGCTGCTATGTACATAGAATTGAACTGAAATGAATAAAAAAGAAAATCAGTTGAATCATTTTATCATTTTCAGTTTAATCATTAACGGTTTGTGCATCTGTTGATTTGTAGATCTGACGTCAAGCTGCTGCATACAATTGCTCGTACTGCTATAAATCACTTTGTATTCAACTCAATATATTTTATATTCATTTATAGTCTTATAGTTTATATTTATTTATAGTTCAGTCAGGTACTGTACTATAGTACAATTTAAGATACTAGTATTTCCACTTTTTCTACTTTATACTATAACACTGCTACAGTTCAGAGGGAAATACTCAACTATTTACTTCATTACATTTTTTAATAACTTTAGTTGCATGTCACTTTGCAGAACCAGATTAAATAAATATAATAAAATACTAATTTCGGATGTATTATTAAAGGTTAAAATGAGACTTTAAATTAGACTTTAAATGAGACTTTATTTACTGGTAAATGTACAAGATACCCAGCAGTGTATAAAGAAATTACCACTCCCACTTTAAGCTGAAACAATAAAGCAATAATGCATCAATAATAATGACTTTGAGCAGAGTTATTACACTTCATCTTGTGGGAAACATGAATAGCTGAACCAAATTTCATGGCAATCCACAAACAATAAACTGAGAGGAAAAGTCAGAGGCTCTGACAAGCTTGGGACACAGAGGTAGGACTCGGATGCAGAGCTGAATAGAAGGCTTTATTAAGCACACAAAAATAAGGGGAATGAACAGAAGGCACCTCGAACAGGAGGGATGGCTATAAAAATTACTACACAAAATCCTAACGTCTACGGGGAAAAACTGATGAAAACAGAAAACGCCTCCGAGGAGGGAAAAACCACAAACTGGGAAGAAGTCCAAACTCTCACTAACTATTGCTATGGAAAGTAAATGGCAAAAGGCCAACACAAAACTCTCGAATCGAGGCGAAAACTGTGCAAGAAATAACTGGCCTTCAATCAGTTTTTGGCAGGTGAAAAAGCCCATCCATTTTGTGTTGTAATGATCCTTTAAAAGAATTCCAAGTTGTCCTGTGACCTCTAGTGTTTATATTATGAAGCTTATGAATGAGTTTAAGTCATATTTAGGCAAAAAAACATCTTTCAATAACTATACTATGCCTTCAATCAGTTTTTGACAGGTGAAAACTGATTGAAAACTGCAAAACACATCCAAACATGGGAAGCAAATACTATGAAAGGCCCAGATCAGATAAAAAACAATGCAGTCACGAGGATCGTTGCAAAAGTTATCATATCTTTATTGAAAACCCACCAATAGCCTAAATCATATTCATCACCAAAGACAGGCTACACAAAGTCATCAGACATACCAAGCACATAGACATGTCTATCACTAATTGCCGTTACGTGATAAACGTTATGTGTTTCCTTTTCTTTTTTCTTTTTTTGAACATTCTTTTATTTAAAATGATGCATATAAAAAACAACACAAAACAATATACTAAAAACAAAACAAAACACAACAAGCAAGGAACAATTAGTGTCTCAGCAAACATACAGACCCAAATCAAGATCTACTACACACATGGACATCCCACCAAACTAATACAGTGTTTTCACAGGTTCGAGCACTGTTTCCTGCGCGTGTCGTACCAACAAGCTCAGTGTAAACACTTGTAACTGACAAGATAACATTATGTGTTTGTAGCAATATATGATACAAAGCTAAACATGTATTAGATATCGTTTCATTATAAATGCCACTGTTAAAGCTTGGCGGGGTATGAGAAGACTGGACCTGCCTTCACGCCCATAGTTTGGAACGTAGACCTCAGTATAGACTTTGATGAGGCAACATGGCTACAGATATAATAATAATAATAATAATAATACATTTTATTTCATAGGCACCTTTCTGTCACCCAAGGACACCTTACAATAAATAAAAGTAGACAGCAAATAACAGAAACAAACAAAAAGAACCATAAATGTATATCAAATTATAAGAATACAACATTAATGTAGTAGGATGAAGGAGACTCAGTTTCGATTGTTACACCGTCTGCAGATCACTCCCCAGCACAGACATAAAATGGACCCTAATAAGTCTGAATTATGCATGAAGTGCCACACAGAGGTTGGTACTTTCATTAATTGTGTATGGACGTGTAAACACATAATTGAGTATTGGGAAAACAACAGATAAATGATCACTGATTTTTGAACGTTGAATTGAACAAAGAGCCTGCATGCCTGCTGTTTGGGCTCCCAGACACACAAATCCAAAACGCACATTCAAGGAAAGGACAAGAAAAAACATACTGAAGTGGATTTATTGTAAACCCCCATCACTGACTGGGTGGCACAAAGTTGTTTTCAATATGATACCTATGGAATATCTGACATATAGGTCAAAATGTATGAGTCATGTATTTTACAAGATTTAGGCCCCGTTCTTAAAATATATAGGCACTAGACTGGCAGCCTTTGTGATGAAGGTTTGGTGCATTACACTTGTGATTGGACACATTCACATTATATGAATACATAACTGACTTGTGGGCTTACACGGACTGTGACTTATACTTGCTTGAGTGTTAATGATGCTGCACTATTCAGAAATATGCGATATAGGTGCTGTCTCCAATGGGTTTGCATTTTACTGTACAATGTCCTAGACTGTTTTTGTTCTGTACCATGGCCTCCCCCTTTTTGTTTTACTGTTGTTTTTTCTGATACTGGCTTTGCTTGAGGACGTGTTCCTCTGCTGTTTCCTTATTGTGCGACAGTCTTCCTCTTGTCATTTTTGTTGTTTGTTTTGAACTTGTTTTGTTTATTAAAAGTAAAAAATGTTCAATAAAGATTTTTTTAAGTATTAGCTAAACAAACTTAGGAGGACATGTGATGTGTGTGATGTGTGAGTCTTTGTGTATTTAAGCAAAACCACTGACATTTAAAGGGATGATCTCCTCATGAGACCATTAAAATGAAACTATATACACACACATCTATATATAAATATATAAAAAAAGATGAAAAAAGAAGTCACTATTTACTTTTAAAGCATAGACTTTACTTCAGAGCTTTTTATTTAAATAGGTTCATTTCCAGATAAGTGTTTTTCACATTTACACTGTACACATGCACTTTCTGCTGTTAACACAGCCATCTGTAATCAGGTATATCATTATTCAACAGAGTAAATGAGTAGACTACTCAAAAATAGTATATAAAAACATACAGCGGACCCGAGCCAAGTGACGGACTGTATCTGCAGAGAGAATGTGTCAAACATGAATGTATCATTCCTCCAACATTTGTCAATCGACATTTTGAACCAATCCATAATGCTACAAATTCCTGTTAGAAATTGCACTTAGCTAAATGAAAATACATCATCATCATGTAACAAGGTTTTAAAAAGATTTAGACATTTGTGTAATGGTCATTATTCTCTCATAGTGAATATTTTTCTACTTAACAAAGCCATCAGTGCCAAAAGAGGTCACAATGCAAACATCTGCAAACATCTGCTCAAACTGATGAGGATTCCCTTCCATTTGTTAAAGTTAACATCATTTTGTCCTCAAACATCCTGTTTGCTGTGTTTTCTTTTTTGACTCCAATCATGTCATCCATTCCTAGCTGCATCATTTTCATTTTCAGGACAGCTTCCTTCTCAAAGATGATGAAGGTCCATAATAGTGCAAAAATATTCTCTTACAAAGTCCATGCAGAGAGTATTTACTCACAAATGAGCCTTGTGCATACATAAGTAACAATACAACTGCAGCTGCAGCATGGAGGGACAATGGCTTGTGTAGGGAGAATGCTAAAGGGACCTCTCAATCAGCCTCCATTATTGTCTTGTTGCAAGCAAGAGAAAACAAGGTAGCAGGATGGAGTGGTGCTGCGAGACAGAACTCGTCTGTAGGGACCGATGTGCTTGTGATGGAGCATTTTTCTGATTCTCACAGATGTGACATAGACAACGTGACATCAGTGATACCTCCAGTGCAGCCACAACAGACGTCTGGCAGCACAACATAATTCATTGTAAACATCAGGCTTTGTGTTGGTCCCCCAGAACCAGAGGAAGTCTTCGTTTCAGAGAAGTCTATCATTGTAGAGACAGACACAACAACCTCTGCAAAAGCTTCAGCCGGCTGTTGAAAGGCAATTCTCAAAAACATAGAAAATCACTACCTGAAAGATGGATGGAGCAGGCTCACAGGAAGTGAAGACACCAAAAAATTATCTGTTATGCTTCATTACAAATTACAACAAGGGAGTGGATCTACTCTATAAGATGTGTTGTGCAATAAAACGTTTTCCATCACCTCATGGAGGGCAGATGTGTTCTGGTAAATACATACTGTCAAAAAGAAATGCTACCAACACTTACATATATTTAGATATCAATATACACACTGTAGTAGCTTATGGTTTGTGACTGTAGCAGCACCTTCAGTTTATATTCAAGACAAATATCCAGTGATAAAGTATAAAGATACCAATAAAAATACATAAATACGCTTAAACACAGGGTGTGCACACAATGGTATGTGGAGAGTGAGGAGGAGATGAAATCTGTGGTGGAGCTCATCTAAATATTCAGCTTTTATCATCATACAATAACAGAACGTATAAAAAATATATAGATTTGTTTTAAATGAACTGTTCGACTTACTTTTCATTACTCACCTATAAAATGCATAATATTTACACCAGTATTATTAGTTATACTTATTTCTTACAACAGTTACCAGAAAAAGCTGAAGTAAGACATGAATCAAGAGTTTGATTCTGAAGAAGACGATAATCAGCATTTCAGGAAGGAATCTGAAACAAAGACATAAAATTAGCATTCTTCCAAAAAGTTTTCAAATGAGTATTGTACTGGTGCTGAGCAAGAAGACAACGACCTCCAGAGCAAGGCTGGTTAGAACCATGAGGGTGTGCAGGAGAGTAGCAAACATGAGGAACAGAAACATCCCTGAAGACCAGTATGACGGTGGGAGGCAGCAGGTTGATGCGTCCGTGTGTTTCAGCACACACACACTGTGCTCTTGTTGTGCTGCTGGAGAATAGGGGAAACGTTACTGGACTCCTTCTGCTTCTTCTCTGCGTTGTGTTGGACTAACGGTGGTCTGTCAGCAGTCCTGCGCCGGGCTTTCTTAGATGACTGGCCCAACGTCGGCGATGATGATCCATCAGTAGTTCTTTTGCTATTTGGTGTCCTGCTCCCAATGGTCCTGTCAGTGGGACTGGACTGACTGGGCAGCTCAGCACTAGTGTTTGGACACAGTGGAGTCAGAGTGAACGGGTCAGACAGATCCATATGGTACAGGCTGTTGCTTCCTGATAGCCCGTCTCGTCGCTCCAAGGTGGGGAGGAGCTCGCACACAGTGGAGAGAGAGTCTTCCTCAGGGGGGCGCTGCAGGTTAAAACAACAATGAGAACAAACTTCAGCACTTCAGGAATATCTGACCAGTCATCTGAACTTTATAGTGCTTCATTTCTGCTGCTCCTTTATCCTAGTAGATCAAGTATGTAGGAAAGTAAAAGCACATGTCGAGAATATGTTACCGTCCCCAACAATGTCCCATTATCCCATAAAGAGGTTCATTAATTGGGAATATTTGGGTGCAAAATAAATTCTTTTCACAGCTATTTAAGAGCATGTGGTGTTTTTCTTTTCAGTATCTTTGGTGTCAGACCACCCTCACCTGAAGTAGAGGAGTGTCAGCACGGGATAAGGAAGTGGGAGGACACTGGGATACCTTGGCTAAGTCGAGCAGCACTTCCTCGTGGTGCAGGGTGTCCTGGGGGGTCCCGGGCTCCTGCAGAGCGATCACGATGGCACTGGTGTTGTCAGCACGCAACATGCGCTGGCGCCACCGCAGCAGAGCATGGCTGACCAGCTGCCGGGCACTCGATACCCCACATGGTGCCTGCAGCATGGAAGGCTGTTATTAGATCATTATTCAACTATCAGGCTTATCTAACCTTTAGCCTACAACAGCCCCTGATCCACAATGAGAACTGCTACAGAGTATCCTACTCTTTGCTGATGTAGCACTCCGCTCACCATTGCCTCGTCGTTGTTCTGACACATGGAGATAGCCTCTTGAGGTGGCACCATGTTCCACAGACCATCACTGCCCAGGATGATGTAGCGGTGTTTCCTGGGGTCAAGGGTCACCACACTAGTGTCTGGCTCAGGAGAAACCACAAACTCCCCGCTGTAGAAGTCATAGCTCCACAGATCACCTGTCCCAGAGAAGGGAAACGTAGCTGAAGGAAACACCGGTCTTGACAAAAACTTTCATGAATGCAAATAAAGTCAGTGATAAAAGGGGCTATCTTTAGAGTTAGACTGAAGGCCAAAACTCTATACTTCATATAAGCCTTCACTAAGAGGAAGGATCTCCTACCTAGAGCTCGGGCTACCGCCAAGAATGGGATCTGGTCAATGACAGTGCTCCGACGGACTGGGCCATTGTGACTCAGCCGTGGCCTCTTCCAGACCACCCGGTTCACTCCAGATTTCTTGATCACGCTGTTAGCAGATAGAGAAGGGGAAGGACTTAATTCAGGTAAAATCTCCCAAAATTTCAGAGCTGGGCTGCAAAAACAAGGATTTCACTCAGCTGTCAGTCCATCAAGTACACCAAGCTAAAACAAATGCAGTAGGATACATCATTATGCCTTCACAGAAGTTAAAATGTGGTGTTGAGCCCACAATACTGCTGCTTTACATTGAACCAAACAATGCTGTCCTAATGTGATTTTAGATAATCAGCAGCTTTAGCGTCTACACAGATACCGGCTCAAAGGCGGAACAACAACCCCTGAAATCTTTTTTAAGTGGACTGAGGTAGCGAGATACTGAACCCTAAATTGCTCCTGATGGCTGTGACGTTGGTGTGTGAATGTGTGTGTATGGGGGAGCTTAGTGATCAGTATGAGCACTTCGGACAGGAAGCACTGATGAGCAGTTGGCACCGCCAACACCTCTCCAATCAGTGAATGGGCGAATGTGACGAGTGTAGTAATAGGACTATAAGTGATCAGTAGAGCAGAAAAGCAAGTTCATTTGCCTTTTCTCCAAAATGTCACCATCTATTTAAATAATATTCAGACTTCAGATTCAGTGAAGGATGCTCCTATTGAGAGGGAGCTAACAGACTTTGTGCTGCACAATGCCTTTACATCTTACCAGCAAATCTACACTGACAAATCTCTCAGTATCACCTGTGTAGTCAGTGATTCACTAAATATTTGTTCACAGATCACATGTTTTGATAAAGTTCCACAGAACATCATACTTATTTATCCTGAGCGTGTCTGCTTAGACAGTAAAATGAATTAACTCCTCCCTCCTGCACACATACCTTTCAATGTATACTAAATACAATTGATGTTAGAAGTTATTGCCCAAGCCCAATTTCTGTCAACATTTGTAAATGAAATGCACCTTCTGTACATCTCGTTATATGTTGTGCAGTAATGTGTCTAGGGTGGTTGCAATGGTGTAACCACTTATCGCTCAACTGCAACGCTGTAGAGTTTACCCTGTCGTGTAAGCACAAAAGTTTGGTTGTTGTCGAGCACCCCTGGGACTTACCACCTACCACAACATCTTATCAGTAGACATGCCACAGACAGTATAAATAACGTAATCCCTCAAGGCAGATAACATTTTGATGTTCTACTGTGCAAAATAAATGCGTCTTGGTCACAATCACTGCTTTGTCACAGATAGGGGGGTGCTGAGTCATGAGAAAGAATAAGCTGCTACACCACTTTGATTCAATGTGGCAGCTAAATCATAAATACAAGTTATGGTTATGTGTTCTGAGTAATAACAAGCCGGTAAGGCTGCAAAAGGCACTCTTTTTAGTGCAATGAGTATGCTACCAGAGAACATTTTTAAAGTGAATATTCTATTCAAATCAGTGCAGAGGTAGGATGTCGTGTGGGTTAAAGGCTTACCTCCCTCCCAGACCTTCAATGCGCTCCCTCTCTCTGGGCAGCTCGGGTTTGTGGTCTTGTGTGACTTCCACGGCTCTGATGAATGGGATTGCGTCGTCGTCCTGGACACCTAGAACCACTGCAGAGTCCCCGACATGGGCCACATACATGCGGTTTCCTCTGATCACGACTACGCTGGCTGTGGTGCCCGATGTGCTGGGAAGGCCTGTAAGCGTCTTTGGCCATTCAGCTGAGAGGATGAAAATGAGAACATGAGCTACAACTAATTAATGCTCATGAACTGCTCACTGCACAGTCAGCTGGGCTGAAGCGGACCACTCCTTTACACTGACAACAGCAAAATGATAACAACAAAATACATGCTGTGATTATGTCATGCCCGGTGACAACACTGTAGTGCAGGGCAGTTGGTCTGACGCGGTTTGTCCTGGAGGAAGTCCTTCAGAGTCACACTGTGTGTAGACAGCTAACATGCCCAGGCATATCCACACACACACACACACACACACACACACACACACACACACATAAGCAGACTGCCGGCGACTGTACGCATAACACACACCCGCTACTTCACGGCTTTGTGCTGGGTAATAACGAGATACAGAAATATAACGAAATATACGATAACACAGTGAGTCCAGCAGAATAATAAAACATTATATGCATATATGCTCACATATACATATACATGAAATAACCTTCAATCACACTTCTTCTTGAATTGCTAGCCGGTAGCCCGTGTCCTCTGTGGCGGGCTTTGTTAGGAGTGAACACGGTGGCTACTGCTAACTTTGTTGTTAGCTCGGTTGCCTTGGCTTGCTAAGACTGTTAACCGGATACATTTTGAATTTAAAAAAGCAAAAAAGATAGCAAATACGTAGTGCCAGTGCATTTGACAATTTACATAGCTATATGCCTAAAATGTCCGTAGAATCTTATGGTGAATTGTATTTCACTGGAGCCAGCAGTACGCCCCGGTCCATGGACAAGTACCGTTCAAACTTTTCAGGTGTAGGCCACAGTAACGTTACCGTCTAATGAAGAAGTGTGCTGTATGTTCATGCTACTCAAGCAGAGGAAGGACTGGATATTTGATTAAAAAAAAACGTTATATATCATGACTTAGTGAGATGTTGGCAAACTTACGGAGCTTTTTCCACATAGCATGGTGACAGGCTACGAATCCTTTGCGTATAGCAGCGCAGACCTCCCGGTCACAGTCGGACCAGAAGCCCCGCTGCTTCTTCACGAACTCCCACAGATAGTCTCGAGCGAACTGCGCAGCCTCGCGCCCCCCGTGCCCGTCAAACACAGCGAAGAACGCCACGGAACGGCGGGAACGACTCGCGACGCTCGGCTGAGCTCCCGCCGGGCTCTGACCTCCGTCTAAGGATGTTTCCACTATTATACTTTGTTCTTCCGTTCGTATAGATTCACATGATTCATCTGAAACAGGCGGGGAGGCCACGGTTTCACATGCCGGGTCTGGCTGAGTGTCTCCTGCCAAAGAACTGACCGTACAGTCTCCCCCATTGCTATCCTCTGCCTCATCCGACGTCGGCTCGTCTTCTCCCGGCTCGGGCTCTACTATGACCTCGGTCACATCCTCCATGTATTTCCTGCCTCCTTGGTCGGTAAAAACACTCACTCGCATCAACAATGCGTTTTCCATGCTTGCAAAAATAAGTGGCTCTCCAATTTTTTCAGTACAGTTAGCATATAGAATTACCGGAGAGTAGAGTTAATTGCAGCGCAGCGTCCTGCCTTTGTTTATGTTCGAGCGTAGTAGGCATGCTCAAACGTGTTGACGTCAAAGTCTATCTTCTTCTAGCGAATGGTCGTAGCAGCGCAATTCAGCGGTCGCCCTCTAGAGGTTGGACCCCAACCTGTAGTGGCAAGTTTGGGGAAATGTGCAGCACAAATGTAACAAACTGACACCAAAATATGATTTTAGTCTGTGTTTTGTTCCTTAAAACTCTGCCTTAATGTACATTTATTATTTACTTAAAGTGTCATAGTGATTAAATTAATTATTAATGAAATAAACAGTTTACAGTCTGTGTTTCACGTTATATAAATATTTTACATTTAATCTTTAAAAAAAAGTTTTGTTGATGGACAACATACCAGAGCAAAAACAAATCGACTAAATGTGTGCATTAAATATTCCTCAGACAATAGTATAATACATTTTGATCCAACCCTGCTGATATTAAATTACATGGATCCTATATGTGCGCATTTGAACTGTGATAGATTTTATGATCTATGACACAAGTGATCTTCAGCTGTAGTTTAGCTATATGTTTGCATCCATAAACTGCAGGAAATGTAACAATTTTTACACATAAATGCACAATTTTGGGAAACCAAAGATGTGAACAATACAAATATATGAACTCATAAAGTCATCCTAATACACAAAGGAAACGTATTATGTCTATGTATTGTACTTATGTACGTTTTAGCTGCCAGCTGAGGGTGTTTGAGCAGAGTTTTGGGTGGAACGGGGTCTTTATTATGTAAAATGAGAAACCCTTTTAACATAAACAAGATTAGGAAAATAAACACTGTATAGAAGTATTTTTTATTTGCATATTTGTCCAAAAACATGACTTTTGTTCTTTGAATTTAAAAGCCCTTATTTTTTTTATTTTATTTTTGCATCGACCGCACAATTACGTCACTGCGTCAGCGCTGGTGAAGGCTTGCGTCGGGACGGGGGCACGGAACTGCTGTAGGGTCGACGAATAATTGGAGATGAAGGAGAAAAATTGGAAATGAAACAGCGGTTTGAGGGGCTGTAGCGGCGACTTAGCGGCGGTACGAGTATCCGTGGCCTCGCTTTAAAGTGAATGTTGTATGAGGAGTCGCGGAGGAAGTGCTTTCATCGCGGTAAGGTAGTGTAGGGAGAGCCGGGGAGGGCTGAAGCTGCTGGGCTTTTTTTTTTGGAGAGGGAAAACAACATGGCTGCTGTGGAGCTCGAATGGATCCCAGAAACACTGTACAACACCGCTATCTCGGCTGTGGTGGATAACTACAGCCGCTCAAGAAGGGACATACGCTCACTCCCGGAAAACATACAGTTCGATGTCTATTATAAGGTAAGATATATCAGGTGTATCTGACAGTACGGCTCCGTGTGCTCAGCTGCTAACGCTGCTGCTAACGTTAGCTGACGTTAAATTACGTTAGGCTAACTGTCGAAGACGAAACCAACGGTCAGCTTACGTGTTCTCAAAATGCAAGGTAGCTACTGTTTTATATCTGTATAGTGAATGTTTTTCGGATAATAGACTTCGTGTCAGTGCTTTCTAGCTTTGTTGTGACCCACTATATTTAAAGCAGGCTTTCTTATTCGGGCAGACGTACAGATGCAGCAGACCTGCTCACTTTCCGTCAGTCACATACAGCAATATGTTGAAACATGTCCACTTTGAAACCAGTTCTTTTTCTTGGTTGAATGCCACATTGAAAACAGTCGTGCTTTTGAGCCATAAGTAGGATTTTAGAAAGGCTGAGGTCATGAACACAGCTTACACTGGCAGCTGTGCAAGGACACACATTCCTCCCTAATCAGACACCAACACACACTCCTGTTATTGTTTACTCATTTCACATTCTGACTGCTCACATCTGATGTCTGTTAATGTTGTTATTCATGTCAAGGAAGAGTTTCCTAAATGCATACACACAGTAGTGTATTTAAACTAAAAATGGTGTCTATATTATAAAATACACCAGGAATCGTGAATGACTAAAATGAAGATTAAGGACCAGAGTAACACATGAGTTCAGGAGAAGTGTAACAACCCCATTGGGTGTCTGTGTTGCAGTAAATCAGGTAACCTCACGTTCTAAGTGTGTTGACAGAATGTTTGTGAGATGGAGACCAGACATGCTGTGGACGTGGTTCACTGTGAGACAGGTTGAACTTGTAGTAAACTAGGTGACACCAAACCAGCTATGGTGTATAGTGGCGGTATTATTACCAAAATACCCCCATAAACATGTGCAGCAACAACGAAAAACAGTTGCTTGAGTGAAATGTTGCCCACATCACAGTTGCACTCCTCTGAATGTAAAAGAATCACATGCAACAGTACTGAGGCACTTGTTTTTCATAACAATAACCCTATAAATAATATAATACACATGTGTTGTCATAAATGGTAGCAATGGGATACTACATGTGTTATTTACCCTCTGGTTTTCATGCATCCACTTCTGATTTGTAAATGTGAATCTGGGTTAAACCATTTTGCTGATATCTGGACCCAACTACCCGGGAAGAGTAGTTGTTGCCAAGGCAACAACTAATCCAAAAACAACATGCAGTGATATTTTTGCCAGTCTGTGGCAACATGGTGAAGCCCATGAAGAACGCCCACTGAATATCTTGTTGAGAACATGCAGGTGTGTCACAGGGCCACCAGTTTCATTTGTCAGACATTAAGCGGTTATTTTTACATTTCTATCCACAAATGTTGTGAATGGTATCAATAGAATAACTTGTTTTTTCAATATCCCGATACTGTTGAGGTTCAGTGCAAGTTAATGCACTGCAGACCTCCCATTGAACCAGTGTAGTCTGGTCGTCTGTGCTCTCATGTAGAATTTCCCTCCCTGTGGTGTGTGAAGCCTTTCCTCAAACAAAGCTAGCCTCCTTGTTGTAATAAAGAACCACATACAGAGACAAAAGAACACAAAACCTGTGTGTCCTTTAGCAGAAAACATGATGGTGAATAGAAGCAGAGCAGAGTAAAATGGTTAGCAGGCAGTAAATGACCAGTGTCGGTTACAGTGTGTCAGTTTATTAATGCTACAACATCGTCTGTTGCTTCCCAACCGCTGCAAAAGTGAATGGGATTAGTCTTAAAGCGCCCTGCCAACGTTTAAGAGCACTGTCTGCGGTGGAGATGCAAAGAGAGGGTTTAGACACATGTTGGTACGGGTTCCAAGGGTACTATACCCTTTAGATTTGTTAGGTAGAAACATGGCTTAAAGGTTCTCATAGGCAGGGTAAACTACCTTCACTGAGACCCCTTTCATACTGGAAATGTGTGTATGATGGCTCAACTCCCACACAGTATGGAATTTCATTTTTAGTCATTTTCAGTATGGAAAAATATTTGTTTCCAGTCTATTACCCCTTTTCTGCTTTCTAAAATATCAAATTCAGAATTTCTAAGTTCATGTCATGATGTTTTGAGCATCATGACATACACCCCAGCCTGTACGTCAGTGCCTATACATCCCAGGCTGTACACCGAGGACTCAACGTCACAGCCTATACACAAGGCCTCGAAGTCACAAACTGTACGTCGCAGCCTGCGGTGCCTTGTAACTGTACTAAATCCAGACATCTGCCACCAAATGAGTTGGAAAGAAAATGTATGAATGATGTAGGCTTCAGAAAACTAAATGGAAACAACATGGCCATGTTGCCAGCCGCACAGACAAACATTATAAAATGAAATGATTTTACTTTCTGTCTCTTATTTATAAAACTAAAAATGCGTGTGAACAATAATATAATAACATTCAATCAATTCAATACGTTACCGGAAAATAATCTGAGTACAGGTAGCACTGGTTAGTCTACTTTCTGTTCAACAGTGGACTGTCCAGTCACTGGTGCTGATTTGTTGATTGATATATATGAGTTACATTACATTGCTACAATCTTCTGGAAATGTTTGAGCAACTAAACAGCATATATATAGCCAGAATGTAACACAAATGCAGTTGGATTTTAATACTTTTTATTTATTTGTACTCCAATAAATACAATGTCATGCCCCTGTACTGAACCTGTTTTTAACCTACATTTGGCCCATTGGTGTGAGACTGCTATCACAAATGAGTCACTGGCAGTCACTATTCAGCCATACATATCCCACATAGTGACATTACATAAAATACCTCACAGTATCCTCCACTCTCCTGCACTCTCTCTGTCCTCCTTGTTAGTGTGTTTCAAATAGCAGGGTAGTAGCTCACATCTGTGGAATTAAAGCATCAATACCACTATGAGCTGCTGTCTGACAAAAGCAAAGTACAGTGCGACATGTGTTCCACCCTGGTTAACGGGCCAATCGTGAAAGCAGGTTGGATATGTGTTCATTGTCAAAGTCAGTAGATCAGAATCATTTTTCCACCAAACATTCTTGAAGCATGTGTTGCTTTGACCCCTGAGAGTCAGATTCTGGAGAGCGACACACGGAGATTTTAACAATGGTCCAATGTTTAAATGAAGCACAACATATTAATCCATTCAATACAAGTTCATTTCATTTTTATTCATACAGCGCCAAATCATGACAGAAGTTATCTTCAGGGCATGCTTCATTACTCTTGACTCTAATATTATTTAGTCAGTATCTTTAGAATATTACAATCCCAGCTTGAGATAAGAAATGCATGGAAACAGTGAAGCAGTCATCATGTTGATGTTGAGGTTGTAAATGAGACAGACGGATGAGTAGGGGTCAGAGCAGCTCGTGTAGATATGAGTCAGTCAAGGTCAGAGAAACACTGTTCAGGGTGTGATGAGAATGGACAGTCAGGAATAGAGAAATATTTCACAGCATTTGTTCCTTTTTTTTAATTAAAGGATCCATTTTCTGAAGAAAATGTCTGGGTATGCTTTAGTTCAGCACAACACACTGGGCTCATGAAAAAGTCTGTGTCAGCCACCAGCTCCACACTCTCATACATGATCATTTCTGGATCTGCAAATCCAACATGGCAACATCCATGATGCCACAGCAAGCAGCTAATAGGCCAAAGATGGAGCATATTAAAAGCAGGTTGATTGTTCATGACATTCTATTCTTTATGGTCACAGTCTATAAGCTCAGGGAGAAAACCACTAACATTGTTTCTTAAATTTCTTATACCTCCAAAAGTATTTCAGCTTTTGTGAAGGAGATTTTAAACCCAAATGTTGGTGCTTTTCAGTCAGTTCATAAAATCTGAAATGTGCCCAGACGTCAGCTTTTAAAATACTGTGTGTGTGCTGTATCACTCACTGCTGTCGTATGTCTGTGACATATAAATAAATCTGGTGTTGGTTGGCCAAAGATCGTCTGTCAGCCCTGTGTTCACCCACAATTCAGTGCAAGAGAGGGACGTTTCAACATGACTTCACTGTCCACCCTATCAACATTAGCATAATTTAATAAAGGCTGCAAACTTCTAATCATGATCTTTCTCTGCATCCATGTAGAATCGTCCACATCCACATCTTAGAATTGAGAAATTAAAAAAACAACACACACACACACACACACACACACACACACTTGAGTTCACTGAGTCTTCATTTCATCACTAGAAAGAATGTGTTTTCCTCCATTGCTACCAACTCTCACAGGCACATGACCACAACACAACTGCCATAATAAATGAGCTGTTTGTCAAGCAGTGTGACTTCAGTTGATTTGTGGTTTGGACCACAGGAACCGGCTTCTCATCTAACCTCACATCACTCAGACATTAAGTGAGGATTCTCCGATATCTACAGTTGAAGAGACGTAGCTGAGACTGGCAGTGTCCCCCATAGATCAGCCATTGAGAACCACTGAATATAACAACTTATTGCTCAGCACATTTTCTTTTGTTTGTTTTAGCTCCTGAACAGCGGACAGTCGTGTCTTCAAACACATCTGCAATATAAAACAAAAGGACATCCTGTCCCCTTCTGCGTCATATTTATCAGATTGGGTATTACCTGTAGAGTAACGGATGAGGAACATCTGTATTATTGCTCACCTTATCTCTCTCTATGTCTCAGCTTTACCAGCAGGGCCGGCTCTGCCAGCTGGGAGGAGAGTTCTGTGAGCTGGAGGTGTTTGCTAAAGTGCTGCGGGCTTCAGACAAAAGGTAAGAACACAATAAAGCCAAACTGTGGCTGAAACCTCACACCACACCACACACCGAGCCCATCAGGTGTCTCACTAAATGCTTCTGGAGACTGTGGTCTCTTAACCAGATGTTATCACAGCTCTTTATGCTGTATATGCAGTAAGCTGCATTCATTGAAGGTTGGATATTGTTTGCTTACCAAACATGTGTGATGAAGCAGTTCTTGCAGACATTGAAGTTCTTTTATTTGGGCCCGTGTTTCCCTCATTCACTGCTCTGTTCCTCTTCTGTCTTAGCTGGTTTTCTCTAAACTATTGAGCATTCCTCTCCTGTGCAGCCCCCCCCCCCCCAAAAAAACTTTAGAGTCTCCTTTAGGTTAAGGTACATTATTGATGTCCTCTCTGCGTTATCTCTGTGCTGTGTGTTGCTTTCAGCCTGCATTGATAGGCTCAATGAGAATACAATCAGCAGTCATCAGTCTTGTCATTCACTGATTAGCCACATGTTTGTGGTGTCCGTTAGTACTATGGGTGTCTTTTTAAATTATTATTTTTTTGTATAGGCTTGAATGGAACAAAGAGTATATTTGCCCAGTAGTAGTTCTGCCTCCCACTGACATGGTCCAATTGTTTGTCTCCCCTCCTGCAGACACCTCTTGCACCACTGCTTTCAGGCCCTGATGGACCACGGTGTGAAAGTGGCTTCAGTTCTGGCAAACTCTTTCAGCCGCCGCTGCTCCTACATCGCAGAGTCTGACGCCCATGTCAAAGAGAAGGCCATCCAGTTCGGCTTTGTGCTGGGTAAATTGGGATACGGGATGGGGGGATTCACACACACACTGATTTGTAACAGGAACAGACAATAAATAAGTGGAGGTCATTCATTCCTCACACTGATGTTACCATAGCATGAGCTGATAGGAACAAGACTGGGTCGAACAGACTTTGTATATGGCTGGACTGTGAGTGGTCAATGTTCTCCTGAGGGCGTAACAGCAGACTGTCCCACCCGCTGTAAAACTTTGTTTATGCTCAATGCAGTTACCCTGACCCTGATGTCATCACACCTCTTGTGTTAAGTGTGTCGACTTCTTGAGTCTAAATTAATTTTTACTCAAGGATCTGAAAAAGCTGAATCAAATTTCCAGGATATATAACCCTCATTTCATGAGAATACATTAATTTTATGAATACTTTGGCTTTTGTCATGTATTATGGGGATGGAATATGTTTTGTGGCCTCCTGACCTCTCAGTAATAGTGAAAAAAACCCACCTCTGTGCCATCTGCGGAAACCCACAAGAGTATATACAAATGTTGATTACATCCCGACTATTGATACCTTTTTATTTTGAAAGAACAACAGACTATCGGGAAACTTCAACACTCAACTGACCAATGGTGTACCTTCATTTCTCACTCACTAAGTCAGGACACACTTTCACATTGCTGTAGTCCAGCCAGAAACACATCAGGGACCAGCCACAGGCTGGATCATTGGCAGCGAGCCATAATGATTGAATTGATTTAAAGTCGATTTAATGTAATCTAGTCAGACCACATTTACTACTGCTATACATAACTATGCATGCAATATGAGGCACTATTAAGTATAAAGGTACAAATGTCCTTAGTATCACGCAGCAGTCTATGGGGATGGGGATAGACACATTCCATGTAATACAGTCAGCCAGTTTGTCATGTAACCATTGCCTCAACATCTGTACTGACTGCAACAAAACATAATTGATGATAATATTCAAAATATTCACTGGCTTTGTGGTTTTATCCAAGCAGATGACTCTTTAAGTCTTACTGACCACTTCTACAGAAATGATAGAACATCAGATGAAGGCACACAGTAGGGCATCATCATCAACCAAAAACCCCAATACTTGAACCAGCAGTTACCACAAGTGATGCTGAGTCTACCTCCCCACTGCCGTCTTTGTGGTTGTAGGTGGTTTCCTGTCTGATGCGGGCTGGTATGGAGATGCAGAGAAAGTGTTTCTGTCGTGCCTGCAGCTGTGCACGCTCCACAGTGAGGTCCTCCACTGTTTCCGGGCTGTGGAATGCTGTGTCAGGTGAGTCTCCAAACCTGTGGGCGTTCAGTTTATGTTTATTAACCAATAATTCCTTGGTGTTGATTTAGTTTACTTTCCTGACCACTGACTCTTTGTTTGTCACAGAAAAGCATCAGGCAGGTTTGTTTGTGTCTGGAATTCTGTTGGTCCAGTGTCATCACACCTGTTCAATAATGCATGAGTCATTATGACTCACAGCTCCACTTCTCACAACAGGTGGCTCAGCTTCACTTCCCACTAGAAATGATGATTGTCAGTGATAGAAGTGCATTTCATTTCATCATGTATAACTTTGTGTATTTAGTAGGGTCATTTTTAACGGGCTGTGCAACCCGTTTAACTCTGAAGGGAGTAGTTTTATTAGAGCTGGAGATGAAACACACGTTCAGGCTGATAAGATGCTTCATTTTTAAGGCTGCAGTGAAGATCTATTTCACCAGGTTAGCCTGACCTGCCACAACCATAGCACAAACTGGCACCAAGCAGCTCCTATACAGGGGCAGCATCTGTTCTAGTTTTCTGTGTCTTTACTGTCCTTTCTGTTTCTCCACTCTCAGCAAATCTCAAATTCTACACACAGGAGCTCTAATTGAGATCAGTAAATTGTCACACTGCAGACATTTTTACTCCACTTTCAAACTGTGACCACTCTGCCAGTTCTAATCTTATACAGTACTATGAGAAGTGCCAAAACAACTAACTGTTTAACAGTAATGATTATGAACCATCACTATCAAAAGAATAAAGGAAAAATAGAAGATGATGTTGATGAATGACAAATAAATATGACAAATGATGACTGAACCAGAGAGCTTACTCCTTTGTTCTGTTCTGGATAGATACATGTGAGCTTGTCATTACATTTCCCTCTTATGCCTCCATAGGCTGCTTCATGTCCGCAATGGCAACTGTAAGTACCACCTAGGGGAGGAGACCTTCAAGCTTGCTCAGTCTTACATGGACAAACTAGCCAAACATGGCCACCAGGCCAACAAGGCAGCGCTGTACGGCGAGCTTTGTGCCTTGCTCTTCGCCAAAAGCCACTATGATGAGGTACTTATGTCTGTTTGGCAAATGATTTATTTGAACCATTGTGTTTTCAAGGTTAGGACGATGCTTAAAAATGCACATATATTTGCTGTATTTTCAACATAAACCACATTTTACAACAACCACTAACACAACATGGAATGTGTTTGTCTTTCCAGGCATACAGGTGGTGTATAGAGGCTATGAAGGAGATAACTCCAGGGCTGCCTGTTAAAGTAGTGGTGGATGTGCTCCGGCAAGCTTCTAAGGTTAACTTCATTCATCTATATTACACGATGGTATTGAGTTGTGCAGAACGTATCCACAGCACAGACATCTGTTGTGTCTGAAGGAAAAATCCCTCGAGCAGACGTGATTGTGTGAAGTCTGACTTGTCTTTCTGCTGCAGGCCTGCGTGGTGAAGAGGGAGTTCAGGAAAGCAGAGCAGCTGATAAAACATGCAGTGTTTCTAGCAAGGTAACCTGCTGTGGTGCTGTTCTATAGCTCTATCTATATTATTCCTTCTGTTATTATGAGTTCTGATTCCGTGTTTTGTTTCTTACAGAGAACATTTTGGACACAAGCATCCCAAGTATTCTGACACGCTGCTAGATTATGGATTTTACTTATTAAATGTAGACAACATATGCCAATCAGTTGCTATTTACCAGGTAAGTAGAGCGATGGGAAGAAATTTCCTACCACCAACCTGTGTTTACGTAATCATTACATTAAGGTGCATTTAGACAGGATCTAGCACTGTTTTTGGAATGGCTTTGGTCATTTCATAACCAGCTTCTAAATCTTTGTCTGCCTTGCAAGTTATGCTGCAAGATAGTGACATGAAGAAGTTTAATTTGATTTGCGTCCAATAGCTTCAGAGAGAGGGAGCATTGGTCAAGAGATATAGACAGAATGAAAGTGAGCGAGCGCTGGCCTTGATAAAGAACTAAAAAGTTCTCGTGTCACACACCGCCACACCACCCTGTGGTGATGCATCGTAGCGCCTGATCCTGTCTGAACGTAACCTTACATTTGGTAAGAATAAGATGTGTATTAAAGGACAGACGCTTACAGTACACTTTGACTTGTCAACCACTGGCATCAGCAACTGAGAGAGAGTAGAGTTTGGGGTTAGGGAACAAGGGAGGGTTTGAAAGGTAAGGAAAGGTTAAAGGGAAGATGAAGGTGTAATAAATGCTCCTACATTTTAGAATGTGTGCTATGTGTCATTTTTTTGTTCTGTTTACATTGCAGACAGCGTTGGACATCCGACAGTCCGTGTTCGGGGGGAAGAACATCCACGTTGCCACAGCTCATGAAGACCTGGCCTACTCCTCATACGTGCACCAGTATAGCTCTGGGAAATTTGACAACGCTCTGTGAGTGCAATGAATCTTACAAACTCCGGACTGTTCCAAGACCAGCCAGCTAATTACATTAGACATGAGCTCCCCTTATATATGAAACACAAGACTGACTCACACTGTGATGGTCTGCTCTGTTCCTCATTGTATGTTTATGTTATGTAGCTGCATGCTTTGGGCGTGTGCCATTTCATACATGAAAAAGAACGG
The DNA here is from genome assembly GCF_000972845.2 of Larimichthys crocea. Taxonomy (NCBI): domain Eukaryota; kingdom Metazoa; phylum Chordata; class Actinopteri; family Sciaenidae; genus Larimichthys; species Larimichthys crocea. Next base: position 753,749 of record NC_040017.1, on the reverse strand, counting down.
ATAGTTTTAGGAAGTAATAGATGGTGAGGAGCTGTTTCTCACTGATCCAGTGACAGTCTTTCCTGGATACAAAGGGCCTGATTCAGAATTTGGCTAATGCCCTTGACCTCTCTAACCCTGATTCAACAACAACTTTGTTAAAGGGAAACACTCGACTTTCCTGGAAGTGTTTATCTCAAATAGAACCCAGTTTGTAGCCAAGTCTGCGTTGCGTGATTGCATGTTTGTCCCCTCAGATTCCACGCAGAACGTGCCATAGACATCATAACTCACATTCTGCCCGAGGACCATCTGTTGCTGGCCTCCTCCAAGAGAGTCAAAGGTAAGGCGACTTTCCTGGAGATGCTGGACCTCTGCCCACTGAGGGTACAGGGGAAGTATGAGGAAGGCATTTGATTTTTAAAGAAAGATAATGGAATGTTGTGAAGGAAAAAAACACATTATACTTTTATATTTAATTATATATAAACAGTACCGTATTTTCACGACCATAAGGCGCACCGTACGAAAAGGCGCAGTCTCCGTTATGTATGCCATTACTGTATTTAACACACACATAGGGCGCACCGTACGAAAAGGCGCAGTCTACACACACATATGGCGCACCGCCTTACAACAACACACACACAAGTATACAAGTGTGCGTATTTAAAAATAGAGCGGGAGCAAAACTGAGTTTGATTGTGCTTTATTTAAGTCTTTATTACAAAGTACTAACATTTTTTAAGCACATTACCGGTAATCGTCATTAATCAAACCCATCGAAGTCCTCATCCTCCGTTTCTGAGTTAAACAGCTGCGCTAAATCAAATATGCCAGTTCCACTTTCTTCGCTGTCAGAGTCACTTTCCGTGCCGTGCGGCCCCTCGGAAATGATGCCGGCTTTTGCGAAAGCTCGAACACCAGTGCCAGTAGACACGTTAGCCCACGCATCTACAATCCATTCACAAACTGTGGCGTAACTTGCCCGGCGCTGCCTGCCACTCTTTGTGAAACTGTGGTCTCCATCGGTCATCCATCGCTCCCACGCCGCTCGCAGCCTTACTTTGAACGGCCGGTTCACACCGATGTCCAGCGGTTGGAGTTCCTTTGTCAGCCCCCCCGGAATAACAACAAGTGCAGCGTTCATTTGTTTCACTTCTTTTTTCACATCGGCTGTGAGATGGGCACGTTGTTCTCAACACAGGTTTAACAACACACATAGGGCGCACTGCACTATAGGGCGCGCTGCACATTTTGAAAAAAATATAAGACGTTTATATGCGCCTTATGGTCGTGAAAATACGGTATACTATAGATTCTCCAAGGTGCCCGGATCAAAAAACATTTGCACAAATTACAAAGCTGCATCTAAAAGGTGTGAGTTCAGGTTTTACAAGATGCATAGTCAACAATAAATCTCTGAGGAGGAAATGAGTCACCCATTGAATATGTTCATTCTGACTGTGTGTGCAGTCCTATACATGTTCTGAGATTAACACCAGCTCCAAATGTGGGGAGATTTTCCCTGCGGTGCATAAATCTCAGAAGACTATCCGCCACACTGGCGGAAAAATGTTTGTACCAAAATAGTTGTGTAATAGAAAAGCTATGCTGACACTCTGTACTGCGACAGCAGATCTTTATTCAACATAACAAAATATTGTTTCCTCTTTAAAGAATCAGAAGGTCACAGTGAAGTCAGACTGATTGTAACTTAAAGCCTCATTTCATTTCATGCCAAAAAATGACACGGACTTCATCATCCTCTCAGCTCTGATTCTGGAGGAGATCGCCATCGACTGCCACAACAAGGAGACAGAAGAGCGCCTCCTGCAGGAGGCTCATGACCTTCACCTCTCCTCACTGCAGCTGGCCAAGAAGGCCTTCGGAGAGTTCAACGTCCAGACAGCCAAACACTACGGCAACCTCGGACGACTCTACCAGTCCATGAGGAAGTTCAAGGTGGGTGGATCTGTCTGACTGATTGTTTGTCTCTTTGTCTCCCTGCATGTGCATACTGTCTTAAAACACTGTTCAGCTACACATGTTCCTCTTCACACTGGCTTCATGGATGCACTGTCAGTGTTAGTGATAGAGGACAAAATCTACAGTCCTTTTGTTATGCATTTGAAATGAGTCTGAGTGAAGTGAATATTGTCCAGAGTTAGTCCCTTTAGTGTAACGTTCCCTGGACAGTGTTTCCCTGTTACACTGCAGCTGACGCTTTTATCCAAAGTGACTTACAAGTGCAGTCGACTGTATGGATACAACTCACAAAGTACAGGATTATGGAGGTACATCAGCCTCATCAAACAAGCTGTTCAAGTGCTACATGTAGAACAATCAGAGACAGAGACAGACTGACCTTTAAGACCATATTCAGGTACAAATATTTACTTTGGTTATCAGGAATGAATGGTTAAACAATATTCCCCATCCCTCTTCAGGTCACGTGTAGTTTTAATGTACGTGGATATTCCATGTTTAGTGTTGACGTCAAAATGGACCCATAATTCCGTTCACAAGCTGGTCTTTTCAGTTGTTTCAGTTGTTTCCCATAATCGAACCAATCAAATCCAATGCTGTGATGGTGTAGTCCTCATGGCTGCATTGTATTGAGTCCAGCAGCAGGGCCACATGACGGAGGTCCTGCTCAACAACAGTCATAGCTGCAAACTCTGAGCCTTTCAGTAAAAGTGTTCTATCAATCTTTGGAACAAACTCACTGTGGATGAAATCACCTTCTCGCCCTGATGACTGATCTGTTTCTTTCTGTGTTGTGTCTTGTGTTTTGCGGGTGTCCGTGGAACCAGGAGGCAGAGGAGATGCACATCAAAGCCATCCAGATTAAAGAGCAGCTTCTGGGCCACGAGGACTACGAGGTGGCTCTGTCTGTGGGTCACCTGGCCTCCCTCTACAACTACGACATGAACCAGTATGAAGACGCAGAGAGGCTCTACCTGCGCTCCATCGCTATCGGTCAGACACAGGGAAGGGGTGGATGGTTACTGATGCTGATCTTACTTTATTGTAAATACAGTACTTTTGTCCATGCCAGGTTCCCGTACTGCACAAATAACAACTTGGCAGGTTAGCCATTTATCATAGATAGGCCTGCTTGTGGAAAGCAGAAGGCCTGGGTTAGACCAAAACAGAGCTGGACCTCACTTTGTAATACAGGCCTGTGGTCACTCCTGGAAACATAGTTCTCTTTTTTGCTCCAAAAATGAACCCAGTTCTGAGCTAATGTCGGTAGCTGACTCAGACCCATGTGTCCCTCTCTCTGCTGCTGGAACTAGCCTCCAATGCTTAATGTATGTCCAAGGCGTAAAGCAGCATGATGTTGGATTTTTCTAATTCATTCATTAGTATCAGACTGTAATCCCACTGTGGTAAATATGTTCCGCTGTACTCAAGTATTGGTTCTGATTACATTACTGATGATCAAAAACTAGCAAGTTGACAACTTTGCTAATATTACTGACTAGTCCAACAGCAGTCAGCCCAGCTCAGTGTCTGTCTTTCAGCCTTTTTTTTCACCAAGCTCTGTCTGGCAGCTTCTTGCTCGCTCACTCACTCTCTTCTTTTCTCTTCTTAGCTTCCTCCGTCAACTTCCTCTTCACTCTCTCCTCTGCCATTATGTCTGTCGAGGCTGCTGGTTACATTGCCCTTGCCCGCTTGTCCAGCGCCCCCCTTGTTCTTAGAGCTCCCAGTCTGGGCAGCATGGACTGAGTTTCCACCAGGAAACTGTAAATCACTGATGAAGCATTGAGGCGGGAAAACCAGAAAACATTTTTCCATAAAATAATATGGAGTTTTACCAAAATCAGTTAAACAGTTGGTGGTGTTTAAAAGTCTGTGTGGCATCAGCATGATTTTGAAGGTAGAAAGGTTCCAGAATGTGGTTTTATTGGCCATGCTGTATTAGCAGCTTAATTAGTTTGTAATTAATTCAACATCCAACGATTGTTTTTGTTATTGATTAACAGCTGATCCATTTGTAGTTAGTTGGTCTACCAAAGGTTACAATATAACTGTAAGAAAAACATTTCCACATTTCACATTTTTGGCATCATTTCTCAGAAATGGACTTGAATGATTAATGGAATGTGAAAAAAGCTGACTATGAGTTTTCAGTCTACTGAACCCTGGTTTGTGATGTCTGTTGTGTCCTCATAGGTAAGAAGCTGTTCGGAGAAGGTTATAGCGGGCTGGAGTACGACTACCGAGGCCTGATCAAACTCTATAACTCAGTGGGAAACTACGAGAAGGTGTTTGAATACCACAACATACTGTCCAACTGGAACCGGCTGAGGGACCGGCAGTTTGCCGTCGCAGACGCCCTGGAGGACGTCAATACTACGCCCCAGCAGACCCAGGAAGTGGTACAAGCTTTCCTATTGGCTCAGAGCCTTGGCCCCACCCGTCCCTGTCTCGGCTGATTTTTATGAGGGAAGAAAGGAAACAAGGACACGTGGGCTTTAGCCTGGAGAGGACACATGATGAGCCCTAATGTGATGCTTCAGTTGCACACAGTTAATTAGTAATACACAGTAAATTCAAGCATCACCGGCATGTCAGGTGACTTTATGGTCACTGCAGCTGCCAGTTCTCTCTCTCACACACACACACACACACACACACACACACACACACACACACACAGATATTTAGTCATGGAATTAAAAAAAAAGAAGTAGAGACACCGTTATCAAACCTCACAACACCCACACAAACCACGAGATGCAACTCCAGACTGGACGCAGCTTCACCCCAGAGCAGACTGTTGCATTTCTCAAGAGAAAGACACACACGAGACCGAGGGGATGAAAAAACAAGAAAACAACAACCTCAAACATCCTGTAAGGATGACTCCTCATGACCTCTCCTCTCCTCTTGTCTCACTTGCCTTTTTCTTTTCAGTTTGGAATCAGAGGACTTTTTTTTCTTTCTTTTTTTTGCTTTTGTATTGGAACCATTGTAGCTCTGAATGCCATGAGACTCACCGCAGGATAAAAAACAAGTTCTCCAGGGCCATGGACCTGACATGACAGTATCTGGACCCCACACACACACACACACACACACACACACACACACACACACACACACACACACACACACACGTGTGAAATCTGTGTTTCAATCCCACATCCATCAGCTCAGTCATCGCTCGGAGGAACAGAGATGGAAGACGTCATTTTTGACACTTGTACAGGAACATGATACAGCGGATTGTACCCTTACGTTTCATTGAAGGCTTCTTGTTTTTTTGTTTTCCTTTGCAGAGTAAATGAACTGGACTCTGAGAAACTCCTTTTTGAACTGCTTTGGTGGAGACAGATTACAAACAGTGGAATGTGTTGAACCAGTGGGTATATTGTTATACACATGACAGGCCTCACAGGTCTGCCTCTCACTTTATTTGACCGTTTTTCCAGCTTAGTACTGACCTAGAATAATTAAAATGCCAATATTTTTATGCAAAGTGTATTTTATGTAGCTTTGTACCCTTTGTTATGCTTTTCTTACTGAGTGGAGCCGCTCATCACTTTTACTTTAAAACAAGGGAGGGAGGAGAGGAACACGCTGTATGTGCAGAGGCTACTGAGCCTCGCATTGGCTGTTCATCTTAAAGTGTGTGTGTGTGTGTGTGTGTGTGTGTGTGTGTGTGTGTGTGTGTGTGTGTGTGTGTGTGTGTGTGTGTGTGTGTGTGTGTGTGTGTGTGAATATACACAGATAGAACTCTGGGTGCCCAAGTGCTCCACTGATGATTACCAGCCTTACACCAGCTTGCAGTTATCTGTCTGTAGACGGACCCATACTTCTAAGTGCTAAATGAACTATGAAACCCTTAAGGGCACTAAAATGGGGACCAATGTTGTATATTTGTGTGTGAGTGTGTCTCCAGCCTGTTTACCTGTGCGTATGGCCTTTCCTCTCCACTCCTTCCTGTCACATTTCCATCCCACTCACCGTTTCTGTCCAGAATCCCATCAGTTGTTTCACTATAGAGCGCTTCAGTCAGAATGAACCAATCAGCACAAACCTGACCCTGAAAACAACCAATGACATGGCCTATTCACTTTCTGACTCATGTCAGTGGAAATGATGTCAAGCCAAATCTTTCCCCGCAGTCTGGTGCTTCGCTGACATGAAGGTGCTGGTCTGTACGCAGAGTTTTAAAGAATCGCTCATCACAACAAAGAGTGCAGAGGAATTTGCTTTACTACAACCTATCATGAATTTTAAGGCTGGTTCCAATGTTAACTGATGCATCCACTGATATTCATCCAATTTACATGAACACATAATACAGACCAACATATGTTGTGAAGTCAACCCCTTTACAGTGTGAAAATCAAGCGTTCCCTTTGGCATTCCTCTGCTCACATTTCTTAGAAATGATTGGACAGATAGTCAGACTGTGCATGTGTAATAAGCCTACATGGGCCTGCATACCCGCCTGGTCATTCATCAGATTGTATCTTCTCAGACTGTTCTGTTTGAGGCCTGAAGAGTTAGAAAATCGTGCAGTATTTCAAAAGATAAACATCATTTTGTGTAGTACACTTGTGCATTTTCTTATTTTCTACCTTGGTAATTCACTCACAAACCCTTTTGTGGGGTGCAGACCCACAGCTTGGGTACCAGTGTCATTGTGGTATCTAGCCTTGCAGATAGTTTTTCTTCCATTGTAACTGAAAACCGGAGTGACGAGTACATTAAAAGGAAATGTTGCGTCGCTTCTTTTATGACCTTTTTTTAATATTAGACATGAAATATCACCCACTGAACAAACTATCTGCACGCCTAAATACCACTGGAGGTAAGTGAGGAGCAGTATTTGTCACGATTGGACCCTTTAAGTGAGTGTAGAGTGAAGGACTTGAGAGAAGTGTGATGTGTGTAGCTCTGTAGAGAAACGAGTGATGAGAGTTTTACTGATCTGTCTGAAATCTGATGCCTTCACGACGACGAAGCCACCCCGCTGTTTTGATTTGAAGAGAACGAGCTTTGCCTTGCTGTCGCTTCAGTGCTGTCGGACGTCTCCTTCTCTAGCATTGATGTGAGTTGCTCTAGCTGAGGAGGTCCAGCCTTAGCCCCCTTTTAAAAAGGACGCTCAGCTACACACTCGGTGCCTCAGGCGCCCCCTCGCTCCCTCCCGACACCACAGAGCATTCCTCCAGGGCAGACATGGAGTTGAATGTTACAGCTGTAGTTGTATACAAAGATAGTTGGGTTCAACATATCTCCTATCCTCTTTGTTCTCTCCTGACTGCATTTAACCAAAGGTCACATGTCACCTGTTGAATTGCAGCCTGGTCTATCAGCGCTTCTTCTCGCAATGGATTTTTTTTTCTTTTTCTCTGTACCACCCGTGAAAATTCCACAAAAGGCTCTTTTTCACTGAAGTATTTCCTGTCCAGACTTCAGCATGTCGCCACAATGTCACATTTCTCTGTTTGGCCAACAAGAAAAAGAAAAAACGACTGATAGAATGTAAGAGGCGAGGTGTGACTGAAGATACTGCTCATCATTGTGATCTGCTGATGTCTGAAAGGGACTGGCAGAGTTTGAGTGCTACAGGAGGGTCAGAGGGGCTCGCTGGGAAATATGGACAAAGTTCAATAAAGCTGTGATCTCTCCAACAGCCCTGAGAAGTTCAGATGACTGACACCAATTGTGATGAGGGGATGTTTCACTGTTGTCCTGTTACTGCTTCACTGTTAGCTGCAAAAACATTAAAACTTATATCATTGATCACAAACGCCACATGCAGTTTTTTCTCTTGCATTCCCGCCTTCAGCAACTGATGAAACATGCAACCACTGAGACATACACACCAACATTATAGTATTTTATATCACAAGGCTCTGTTTCTCAACCTGCCTGCAGCATCCTGTTTACATACACTTAACTGACAAAAGTATGCGGACATTTTCTCACGTCTACTCTTACTTATTTCCAAGTAAGGCAATCTTGGTACACTACAATGACATTAAAGGGATAGTTCGGGTATTTTGAAGTGGATCGTATGAGGTTCTTACAGTAGACGGAACATGGTGTACGCACAGAAGCAGAGCTGTGCCCTGCTGTGGACAGGGTCAGCAGAAAAACACCACCTCAAAAAAAACAGAACCAGTTTAAGTGTACACTTTATTAAGAATATTTTACAGCTTTACCTTGCAGTCAGCCAGCCAGACTTCTTCTTTGACACTAACTGTAAAGATTCCATATTTCTACGTAGCGCACTATATCACACTGCAGATCGGCTGTGTGGCTCAGAGTTACAGCGACACAGCTCGAAAACACACACACATACACATTTTTAGAAAAGGTGAAAGTTGATTTGAGTCTGATCTCACAGCTTTCAGACGCAAACAGCTGATTTGCAGCATAATGAAGTGCACAGCACAGTTGGAAGTTCCACAGTTAGTGGCAAATAAAGGCTCTCTGACAGCAAAATAAAGCAATACAATATTCTTAATATAGTTCATGCTTTTTTTTTTTAGGTGTGCCTTTTTATGTGGCTAAAATCATTTTTTTCTGCTGACTGTCCACAGCTGTGCATAACTCTGCTGCTGTACTGCTCCTCCTGTCTGCCTCTAAACTGGAGGCACACTGACCGTCTACTGTAACACACTGACTGTGGATAAGAACAACCCCATACAACCCCTGAACTCACCCTTTAACTGTTTCAACAGCACAGGTGGACAAGGACTTCCACACTTCATTGCATGGCATTCAACACCTCCAGGTGGCAGATGTTAGTATACATTTCATGAGTAAATGGTTTTCTGAACACACTGAATGCTTTATATACACAAGACATTTTTCATTTCATTGCTTTATTATATAAACTATTTATTTAATGAGAAACATTGTGCACCAAAGCAAAAAGTAAAGCTACACATTAAAATACATATAAAAATATCTTTAAAGGCAAAACATTGACATCATTCTGAAAAGTAATATCCATATTTAAATAAGACTGACATCACATGACAAATCTAAAGCCCCGATGCCCAGCTTTGCTTTGGTACTAATGTAGCTTTGCATTTATTAGCATTTTGAATGCTTGAAATAGTTTCTAACCCAGAGTTAACCTTGTTAACCTGCTTCATACACTTTCAGTGTGATGTACACGTACAGTAAAGCCTGTCACTTTGGTCTTTCCTGAAACAGTCAGATCAGACTAATCTCTACTGTGTTTCATGTTAATAACAGAAATGTTCTGTAACAGTTCAGTAAGACAGGCTTTTTTTCTCACTGTGTGTGTGAATGCCCACACAGTCTGAGATGAGACACGACATATCTCAGCATGTTCACGGCTATAAAAAGAAAAGTGAGAGGTCAAAATGCTGCCAATACAGCAGCCACATGTCTTACTCTGGATGTTCAGAGACGTCTGATATCAAATTAATAAATAAATAGACATTCTTATGTGAGAATAAAACAAAAATGAAAATCCAGCTGATGTAATCACATTCTTCTACAGCGATGGTTCATTGCAGCTTTAGAGAAAACCTGAGACCTGTGACCTGTGAGGCCATCGCTCATACAGTCTAAGTTGATTCTGCTGAGTGGCTCTCAGTTGTTTTTCTCCTCCGGCTCCTCGTCGCTGGTGAGGTACTCGATGTGTGTCCATATGCACCACATCTGCAGAGAGAAGGAAGTGACATGGCTTTACATAAACTAACAAAATGTGAAATATGAGCAGCGACTTTAGTCAACATGCTTAGCAGTCAGGTTATTTCTACCTCAACTGATAGAGCCAGCAGGCGGCCTGCAGCCAGCAGCACGGTCCCCACAGCCTGGATCCAGGAAGGCACATAGAGCCAGTGGGCCAGTAAACCCCACTGACACCCGTACAGCCACAGTGGGAGGCAGTGCAGCCCACTCACCACCCACATGCCCAGAGGCGTCCGAAACCCTGATAGCACCATAAACACACAGTTCACATGAGTTTGTGCAATCTGTGACCACACATCGACTCACTCACAGTCACATACTGCTTACCGTTTGCCATGATGGCTTGTATGAGTTGAGGGCTGGTGGTGAAGCTGTTTTTCCAGTTGTCACCTCTGCTGTTGTGGTTACACACAAACACACACCACTCAAACGCAGACACCAGCCAGCCCCACTGTGATACAACATATGAAAAACATCAAACATACAGGTAAGGTTCAGCAGCAGAGCACTGATGTCAGTCAGTGATGTTCTGCTGATTTAAAGGAGCAGTCCAAGGTAAATCAATTCAGCATTTTTTTTAAAAATATACAAATATTACAAAAGGTTTTAGTTTGCAGACTACTGCAGTGATTAGATATCAGACTTCTTTAAAAATCCAGGTTGACTGACACAGCAGAGGATGAAATATCCTGACTCCAAATCACAGGAGCCAACATCTCCCACAATGCAACTTCCCATGTTTATGATTGCCCTTGTGAAAAAATACTGTGCATGATCAATAAGACAATGAATCCATTCAGTTAGTGTTTAATTAACTCAAAGCACAGACTGTCTGATGTAGCACGCTGACACTGTGCTGTCATGAGGAGGATCGTCAGGATCATCAGCAGGCCTTTACAAACCTCTGATAGTGATGTGAATGTTATTTACTAATCAGAATCAAAGTGTGAGTTATTCATGTGTTGATCATGTTAATTATAGGAACTCTCATGAGAATATGTCATTGGATCAGCCCTGCCTGATGAACATGTCCACGTCCTGGTTGAGATACCATCCTCAGGTGATGTTACTTCACTCAGGACTTCTGCAAAGCAAAACACTGGGCTTTTATTGTGTGAAGCACTTTGTGTTACATGTTTTGCATGAAAAGTGCTATACAGACAAAGTTTGATTGATTGATTCATTGAATATTCAGCAATGGAGCCTCTCCTTGTAATAACTACAAAAAAATTGATTACTGTGTAATATGAGCTTCCTACACCTCTGTATATGAAGTTCATCATTAAAGATGGACACGTTTTTCTATAAATAATGCAGAGACATATTTCACTTTATTGTGTGTGGGCAGGGCGTGTGAGTGTGTGTCATGTACATATTTCTAGTCTCAAACTGCTGTATTGTTGCTGTATATTTCTTTTGATATTATAACATAATAAAATGACTTACGCAAATGGAGTAAATGGTTAGTAGTCCTTTTAAGCGTGCCATGAAATGTGCTAGATGTGACTTATGACTTATATATGATGCATTATGTGAAACCATGTGGCTGTCCCATGATATTGACATGATAATTATTTATAATATTATGGCTTAATGTATAAAACGGTCTAAATAAAGTAGATATGATTTGCATTTCAAAAGCGCCACAAACTGTAGAAACAGTGGAACAGTCCTTTAATCAGACATGCTGGGACACTGTGTACCTGTTTGAACATTAAATATCTTTGCACTGTATTCACTTTATGTCAAATTTAGGTTTGTTATTAGAGTCAGTTTGTGCATGGTATGCCAACACAATGCCCAGCCTTCATCCATCTTGATGACACGAGCATGAGCAGGACAAATCCACAAATCCACCCTGACTGCTGTCAACAGTGCAGGCGCCTGCTGGTGTAATATGGATGAAGGGATTGAAGGCAAGGCCGATCATCCTTCAGATGACTGTGACACTCTATGTAATCATTTCATGTGGAGCTGCTGTGAATCCAAAAGAGAGGCTCATCTGAAGAGATCTCTCACTAGATGATCATACAGTGACAAGATGTGTGTGAGTGTGCGTGACCTCAAACAGCAGGCTCCATAGCATGCCTCGACCCAGGTTGTCCACCACTACGTCCAGCCAGGCCCCAAACCTGGAAGTCTGTCCCAGCGTCCTTGCCAGCCAGCCATCCACTCCTGCACACCACAATGAATAGAACATAAGGCATTACTGTCAGTGTACAGAATATTATGACATTATTAATATATGAAATTAGAGCACTGATGAAAAACATGAGGAAACAACCCCAGCAAACAACAACATCCACAGCTGACAACACAGGTTCTAAAAGAATTTGTTACAGAGTCAGCATGTGCAAATTGATGTGACGTTTTTACAATGACAATAATATTAGCTCTGTTATATTTAAGGCTACATGGATTTCAGCCATTTTTTCCTGTCAAAATGAATAATTAATAACATTAATGACTTACCAGAATTCACTTTAATGAAAGCAGGCCTGATTAAAGTTCAAGTTAAACCAGTTTATTGTACATACAGGTGTGTTAAGGTTAAGTAAATGTAAATGAACTGTACTTATTTATCTCCTTTCTAGTCTTCCGACCACTCTAAGCTCTTTTACACTACATATCTCATTCACCCATTCACACACATTCATACACTGATGGCATTGGCTGTCAGCATCACTGTAAACATGTGTCACTTCAATTACCATCCAGTGCTATGCAGGCAGAGTACAGAGAGACAAACACTGCTGGTGTCTCATAGGCAGCCCATGAAGCAAACACAAGGCCGATCCTGATGTATCCTGAAACACACATGGTTTACAGTAAAGTTATTCAGTTTAGCTGCCACGCCACGGTGAACATAACAAATGTAATTCATAAAAATACTGTCTCTCACCTATGATGTTGGGCCAGTACAGCAGAACTTGGAGTCCCATCTCCGGTCAGTGTAGAGTGATACAGCGGCACTTCATCCAGGAAAACAAAGATGATGCAATCTGCCTCTTCGGTCGACCTGTCTGGCTCTCAACACGAGCACGCTGTGCTACAGCCGTTCATGTGTTCATGTCCGTACACCTGTATGGACACCACGAGCAGGTGAAGTCAGCTTCGAGGCGTTACCTGCCTGGCGTGGTCGCGCGCCCTGTGAGCGCTTTCATGCTCTTATCAAATTGAGTGACGTAGGAAGCTGAGAGCGGCCGCACACACGGAGCGTGTGCGTCAGCGTCAGGCCAGAGCCCGCTCTAAAAATCTGGAAGTTTTCACACACCCTGCCACGGCTGTGTACATGCACCCAGAATAAGGAAAAGAATAACATTAAAAACAAACGGTAACATTATTATCCATATTTATTTATTTTTTTACATTTTGGGATTCAAATTTAACAGCTGAAATATATTAAGGTTACTGTTCTTGTGTAGGGTTCATGCCGAAGTCGTGAATACCGCCAAACAAAACCAAAGAGGTGTTAAATGATTCTCTGCGTGGAGGGTTCACCGTCAACAGCCGAGATTAAACTGCGACATTTATTAATGGCGTTTGGCGGGAAGCCTTACAGTTAGCGTGCCAACGTTAACCCTACCCTAAAGTATACACTCAATTTAACTGGTTGTCATGTGCATATGAATTAAACAGCAACTGAATAAATAATACAATTATACATTCAACATTTTTAAGTGCTGTATGACGTGCTAAAGCTTCAGGTCTACGTGTCACTCACTGGAGGTCGCTGTGGTGGAACTAGCGTTATTTAGCATAGTAGCCACAAGATGGCGCTACACGCATTTCTTTACAAACCGCCACTCCGCACTGCTGTGCTACATACGCACTGACTGTAGTATGACTGCGCATAATGAGTCAAAATCAATTTTCATTGTTTTTAATAAGAGGGTGACACTTTCTGAAGCTACCGAGGTCAAAACAAAGCGTCCCCGCCCGTCATAACGGTTGTGTTTACACGCGTTTGAAGGCTGTGATCAACTGACCTGTAGAGTCAGATCATGTGACTGAATGGAGGCGTCGCTGAAAACATTCACCCGTTCACCACACACACACACACACACACACACACAGACCGCCAGGAACCCATTTCACAACAAACGGATAAGGCGACAAACAATTCTCATCAACTCCGTTTAGCGACGTTCATTTCCTCACATTGCAATGAAATGAGGGGAGCATGGGGGCCAAAGAGTCACGGATAGGATTCCTGTCGTATGACGAGGCCGTGAAGAGAGGTAAGCCGAGCAGCGACGGGCTAAACCCGCCGCAGCCGCGCTAGCTTAGCTAACTGTCAGTTTTTCAGGCTAGCCCGGTCCGGGAGAGGAGGACGTCCCGTTAAAATCCGACGGTTTAAGTCGCATTGGTTATTGGAAGACGAAGGCACCTCCAAAAATAATACCACACGACTTCAATTGAACCTTTATGGCCTATCATTGAATTCGGCATAGAGGAATGTCAGAAAGCTTGACGGGTTTTAATCACACGTTAAGTTTAACAATCGCTCAGCCTGTATTTTCCGCAGTCGCCTTTCTCCCGACGTGTGCTACGCTGGGCTGCAGAAACAAACGTTTCCCCGTCATTAAAGCGTCAGTATGTTGTACTTGTGCATCCTATCCACCCCGAACTGAGTGTTTCTTTACAGCAATATGGGAAATATTGTTGACTTGTATTTTCTGATGCGTGTACCTTCACTTATAAGCAAGGTCACGTAAAATGGGCAGCTTTTTGCACCGTGACTGGCGTGACGTTCTCGCTGTAGCTGCGAAAGCACGCTTGTCGGGACGGTGTTGGCTAACGAGGAGGGATGGGCAGGCTTTGCCAAAACAGTCGTGCAGATAGACTCGGGTGGATCTGTGCTACCTCCTGTGTGACACCACAGTGTAGCTCTCACCACATCAGCTAGCTGACGTCGACTAACGTTCATGTGTTGCTACTAGCTTGCTCGACTACTAGCTCGGCAGGTAGTTGTTAGCTGGCTCGCTGCAGCAAAGCTCCCGGAGGGGAAATGCCTCCAGGCTGTTTGTTTTAGCCGTCGTCTGGCGGATTTTCAAGCCCAGCCATGTGATACGGGCTAACGGGCGTTGTGAGTGTTTGTGCTGGAGGACTGTCAGTGTGCTGCTAACGTTAGCTGTGCACACAAACAGATGTTGCGCTGTCTGTCTTCAGTATTGACCCGATGAGCGTTTTTGAAGCTAAACTAGCTCTTGATTGATCTGTGAACACAAAGCAGGCTCTCCTGCGGTTGTTGTTTCTCTTCCATGGAATCACATGTGCCTTTTTTAAAAAGCGCTTCACTGTCAGATCAGGCTCTGTGCAGAAGACACACAAAGCTGCGTGAAGCTGTGTGTGATTGATCCGTCTATGTAAGATGTGGGTGAGCATTTATCAGGCTGCCTCCTTGTTGCACTTTACTCCCTGCTTTGGCAGTCTGGATGTTACACATTCATCCAGGACAGGGTCATGTGTGGACCCGTTAGACTGACCTGTCCTCTGTATTCATATTCATGTAAATGATTAGATTCATTTACTGACAAGTGTGTCAGACAGGACCCAACTTATAGCATCTTTCCAAAGGCTCCTTGTGTGGTGGTGTGGACATTCCTCAAGCTGCCAATGATCACACACACACACACATACACACACACACCTTCATGCACGCTCCCAGTCAGTGGAATTATCCAGCCACCCAGCCCTATCTGACCAGTCACATGGCAGCCTTCCTAATTCCCACAGCAGGCTCCGCTGCAGCAATTATGGGGTCAGTTTTCATGGAAGCCCACTCCTTTAGGACACCAGTTTGGTAATAATCAGGTTGGGGAGCGTGCTGTCAGGAGAGGGCAGGCTTTGATGTATTCCTCTAGTAAAGCCAGGATCATTCAGACTTCCTTCAGACATGATTTTTGCATTCTTGAAGTTCACTCTCTGTTCACTGTTTACAGTTTGGTGTGTCTCTGTGTGGAGTGAAAGTAGTGTTTGTTGTCGTTTGGCAGATATTCCTGTCCGCTGTAGACTGAAAATAGCTCCAATATTTGTGTCAGCTTAGTCTGTTAGATGAGCACATGCTTCACCAGAACAAAGTTCTGCATTGTAAGTGTGGTGAAATCAATTCTAATAAAGATTTGAAATGGATCACAATGTGAGGAATAGTTCCCAATTTGAAGTCAGTGTGGCAAAATGTTTGCTCTGAGAGGTCTTCATACTGCTGCTGCTTCCAGGTGTGTAATGAAGAAGAGCGAAGTTAGCAGTCAGAGCAGAGATTTAACAGATTCATGTTGTAACAAGTGAAACTACGAGGTGAGCTGCAGATCCTCCTCTTCCCTTTTCCAAAGCAGTTTGTTAGACGACAGGAAGACTGAACATTTACGTTAGCACACATGATAAAAGTTCATTAGAAAAGAAGCCATAGGCATGAGACTGTGTGCCTGACATGAAGAAAAGTCTTCTGAAGGCCAAATATTGGTTTTGAATTGAGCTGGGTTGCTTGCATGGATGAAGGAGGTGTAGAGTTAGACCTCAAGCTAATTAAATAAGACCGGTTCTGACTCTGGATCAGTTCTGGTGCATTGTTATTTCCTGAATGAATTCTTGGAATAATTGTGTAGCTCGTGGCTGCTGATTCTGCTCAGTTGTGTCCTTCAACGTTCAAAAGTGGTGGGAAAGAAAGATCGGTGAGGAATAAAGATGAAGCATTTCTAACCTCATGTTATTGTGAAATCATTCAAGGGGTTAGTGTGACGCTGTGTTGAGTAACATCAAGGTTAATGTGTAAAGTAATCTCCTCTAAATGGCGATGTACAGAGAATAGTGGTAGAAGAGGCAGCTGACTGTACCTGGAACAGATAATGCCTGATAATGTTCAGTTAACACAGCTCCTGCCTGTCCTTGCCGGAGGTGTTGACTCACCGCGACAGTAATTATGAAGCCATAGATTGTAGAGCTGTTGCGTTGCATTGTGTCGTAACACCTGGCAGTGTCACCGCCTGTTCATGGGAACAGACTCCTAGAAGTCCGGGTTCAGAGTGTCAGGCACCTCTGAGAGACCAGATGTCTCTTATAGCCTGCGTTAACTTTAGTGAAGCAGCCGACGGTGACCATGTTACTCCTCCATGGACCATCCGAACCTCTGTGGCTGACCGCCACATAGTTTAGTAATGCAGCAGCTGCGGTCATCGTCACTCATGGCCTAATGGTCACCTCATCTCTGCTCTCCGTCAGCAGCAGGTCTTATCAGTGAGGGGATAGACTGCCGCTTTGCTTTCAGACCTCGTGCTCTCTGCTTTGTGGGTGTAGATTTGTGTACTGCTGCCACGAAGGTGTTTGCTATGGTAACATGGGGCAGGCTGGTGTTTGTATTGTTGTAGATTTCTGTGTCACATGGTGTATTTTTAGTTAGCAGGGCTGTCTGGGATACAATGAAACAGCTACAGATGACATGTGAACTCTAGATGCATTGTGTTTACATATGTATGTGCTTTTCCACACGGTGGTAATGTTTGTTTTTCCTCAATAACCTGTTTAACGTTTGATCCTCTGTTGGGCGGGCTGTGGATCAGGCTCCTTTAGAGTTACTCAATCATTCTGTTCCTAGACTTCCTGCAACTGGTATAAATCAATAGCACACAGTCGTAAGCCTTTAGTATTAGCAAAGATGCTCGGCGAGGGTGTGTGTTGTCTCCTCTCCTTTTCTCTCCGTGTAACAGTGCAGTGCACTTAGCCTGGTAGAATGGTGTGGCCTCATCTCAAAATGAGGTGGCTGCACCTACAGCTGCTGTCTGTGTGATAATCTCATTAAAAGTCTTGAGCACATGCCATGACAAGACTGACTCTGATGCAGTAAAACCCTGTTTGCCCTCCTGTAGTGCACACTTTAGTGACTGGTAATCAAATACACACTGGAAGCACTTTCCTTCATCAGTTTTCATGTTTTTCTAAAAACTCACACACACAGCCAGACAGGTATGACAGGCTCACTTATGCAGTGTCATGATAGTAACGTTGGGCTGTGTTGTGGTTCCGCAAACTCTGCAAGACGACAAAAAGCGGCATGTTCTTTGAGCAGAGCTGGCCTGGCTCTCCGAAGCGCTGCGTTGTGTGCACTCTTATCTGCCGTCGCCTGTGTGAACTCACTGTATTCTGTTTTCTTTCCAGGTGCCTTATCGTGTCAGGTGTGTTGTTAGTGGCCTTCATGTGGACTTGCAGACGTTGCACGTAGCTGTTGCTCTCCAGCATTTTCACCCTTGTTCAAGGTGCAGGTCATTAAAATGCCTGAAATTCACAATGACTGAAAAAAGTCAAATATTCTATTTGACTTTTTTCAGTCATTGTCACAGTGCTATTCCTTTTTGCAAACTTTGTTTGGGAAGATGTTGGATGATGTTGGCTAAATACTGTCTACAAACATTGTCGCGTAAATAATTGTTAATTTCTAAATATATTTGGGTGAAAGGCGAGCTGTAAAAAGTTTGGCAGTCATCATCGCCTGATCTACATGAGGAAGATGACTCGATACATTTACTTTTTTTTTTTTTTTTTACCACTGATTGGTACCAATCAACATTCTTAGGATGGACTGGCTTCTTTATTTACAACGGTCGGCATGGCTGTCGCCTCACAGCAAGAACCTCGGCTGGTTCCATTGTGTGTGGAGTTTCGGCTCTGCTGTCCTGTCAAATGATGACGTGATAGATGAGTTTGAATATCTTGGTTTGATAAACTGCTCGACTGAAGCCAGGTGTTGGAGTTGTCAGTTTGCAAATAAACAGGGATGATGGTACAATCGTATAGTATTTTTAGAAACAGTTCATAACTGACTCTGAAATAAAAATCACTTATTGTTGTTTTCCTCTTTGCAGTCACTGTAAACAGCCCCCACATGATGAATGTTTGCTGTCCTGCCCACAGTTGCTTTTTAAGCACCCTGTACGTTCCTGCCCGCAAGCGTTTCTGTTGACAGTTCACCAGAACTGAAAGGTCACCAGAGCTCACGTGAGTTCAGTATTTGCATGCCGCTCCAGACTCCTCGGCGCTCCCTGCAGAGGCATATTCAGTCGTGCTGCTAGCAGCAGGTCGACCGGGCCCAACTTATTTCACAGGACAGCAAACATTGAGTCGCAGCAGCAGGCTCTGCCACCATGATTTAGTAAGGTGAGAGATAATGCAGCGCTGTGAATGTGGCAATAACTATTGTATGTTACGGTTCTAGACTGTGTGTGTGTGTGTGTGTGTGTGTGTATGTGTGTGTGTATGTGTGTGTGTATGTGTGTGTGTGTGTGTGTGTGTGTGTTTGTATGGAAAGTGTAGGGGCAGTTACACAAATCAAACCCATTGTCTGCATTGAATGGTAACCATTGCAGTTAATGCAGCCCAGTGTCCAAGAATACACCCATTGCATCACAGCATCAACAATACACAAAGTGTTCTCCATGATGTGGACCGCTTTGTTTCCCGACCCCGTTTGTTTGTCCATGTAATTGTAACAATTTTGCTATTATCTGATGGTACTATTTTGTCATCAGTAGTATAATGGAAGACTTCTTCCTCACAAACGACATGTTTTCTTTATTTACTGTTTGGAGTTTCAGTAGCTGTGTGTGCGTGTGTGAGGAGGAACAAGAAGCAGCAGAGATGCTTGAATGGTCATGGTGATGATAAATTATCAATATTGATGAGTCACTTCTTTGGCATGTGTTGTCCGACCAGCAGGTGAAATTTTACACAGCCGATCCTCACACTGAAGCTGGAACCACAGAATGTTTTTATATGGTTTATATGTAAAATGACCTGATGATCAATAATCAGTATTGCTGTTCATAAGGTCGGCTAACAACAACAACAACTAATCGTTTCAGCACTTACTGAAGTCCATCCCCATCCGCTTATTTGGGTTTGGGTCACGGCAGGGCATTTCAGACGTCCGTCTCCCCAGCAACATATTCCATCTCCTTGTGGTGGATCCGGAGGCGTTAGATGGCTAGATGGGCTTTCTAGTCCCTCCAGCCACTTCTGGGCCTGCGGGGTCTCCTCCCGGAGGCGCCCAGGGGGGCATCCTGATCGGATGCCAGAAACATCTCAGCTGGCTCCTTTCGAATTGAAGCTCCACCTGGATGTCCGAGCTCCTCACCCTGTCTCTCAGACTGAGCATGGCCACCCTGCGGAGGAAGCTCATTTCAGTCACTACCCAAAACTCATGACCATAAATGAAGGTTGGAGGAAAATCAAGAGCTTTGCCTTTGGCTCAACTCCTTCTTCCCTACAATGACCTGGTACAACGTCTGCAATACTGCTGACACTGCACCAATCCGGCTGTCCATCTTGCGCTCCATTTCTTTTACCCTGAGATATTTAAACTCCTTCACTCGGGGCTAATTAAAGGACATGCTCACCACGTGTGGTTATTTGGGGGTGTTTGTGGTGAATACTGTATGGTGTAGGCCAGTGGTTCCCAGTGCGAGGATAAGAGGTTGCGAGATAACTCTGTTGTGATTTAGGATAGGAGACCAGAAACAAACATTTTTTATACAAAATCATGAGTTGTGTCCACCGACTGTGCTCAAATTTCCTGTGATGAGAGGACATTAAGGTGGAGTCACTGCTAAGGTGATAACATTTCCATCACAGGCATTGCTAGATCCCCCCCCCCCTTCCCGCCCTGCTCTCTTTGTACAGGTTTCAGAGCAGAAGTTAAATGGAGGACGACAGTAGTGAGCTGTAAATAGGCCCGCTGCCTCTCCAGACTCCTGCAGTGATGGCTGAACTGTCAGCAGGCTGTCCATTAAACGCCGTGTCACTGTGGAGACTGAGCGAGCACAGAGTGGAGATAATGAGCCCTGGACTCCTGGTTCAGATGTGTGATCAGAAAGCTGCCACAGCCACATGATTAATGTGTGCAGTGTGACTTTCATGTGGACAAACTAGAGTCAGCCTGAATCATCATCATCATCATCATCATCATCATCATCATCAGCTGATATTCACTAACATGCTATGCGTCACTGTTTTATCCGAGCTGTGCACCTTATGGATAAATGCTGGGGAGGTATGTTGGTGTGAAAGCTGCACTGTCTCTACAAGTCTAGAACCTTCCCACAGGTCAGTCAACTAACTGTACAATGTGTCATTTAGTGGTGAGCCCATATGTGTGTGAGCTGGCTGAACTACAATAACAGGTACAGCTGTTCATGTTAGACTGCAGTCTACACTGTAAAAAAAGAAACTTGTTTTTGTGGTAAAAAAAAAAACTCAGTTTTTCTAATAATATAGTAAAAGGATATTAGTACTGTTGATTTCACTTAATAAAGTTGGTGTTTTATTCCATATTTTAAAATGTCTGTAGATTTTACAGTGAAAAACTGCCAGACCATTACAGTAAAAGACCGTAAAATACACCATTGAATATTAGTGTTTTACAGTATAATCAATAGTCTCTGATATAAAATACTGCTTTATTCTCTGTAAATTCTCTTAAAATGCTGTATAAATGAAGGTTTTGAAATATGACTGTTTAACTGTATATTATTAGTATAGTATATTATTATTGACATATTTTATGGTCAGAGCCTGTCTAAATTAAATTGAATTTGGGCTGCTCAGTGAGCTTCAGTATAACTTATACAGGTGTTTTTTGGGGTTCAACAAACTTAGTTTATGATCACGTGAACAAATCTTATTGGAGCACAGAGCAAGAAGGGTTAGCTGAGGAATGGAGTATGTGTATGTGATTTAAATCTATGAGGAAAGAGTTTCACTGCAGACAGTGTGTCATCAGAGCAGGACGGCTCTGCAGTCTCCAAAAGATCTTGTGCTTGTCGTCCTGTGAACACAGTCACCTCCCACCTTCCACGACACACAAGGCGACTCTATTCTCTGCTGCCGGAGCTCGTGCACCCTGCTGATCCACGTGTGCCATTGGCTGCCCGCAGGGCTGCTAAAGCCAGTGATTCAGCACTTCACCACCAATCAGTTTTGCACTCCAATCGGGCGGATTATGCCGCCCACTCATAGATGAGTTCAACTCAGAATACATATCTGGTACGGTGGTAGCTGTGAGCAAGGGGCCACCCTGCTGTTTGAAGATTGCTCATTGTTGCACTTTAAGGAAATGTACAAACAGAGGTGTACATTTGTCCACTGATGCAATCAGGGACGGTTAAGATCCTTGCTCAACGGCACCTCAGTGGTGGTAAGGAGGGAACAGCATGGGCTTCGCTCTCTCACCCCTCAGATTTATCCTCTATAGTTATTTCTAAATGTTGACATTTGTCCACTATAAATGTACTATGTCATTGCATCAGTGTCTGTGTGCACATACACATCCCACACATTACACAAACAGTGTAAAGCCTCCAGGAACAGAGCCGGGTTGTAAGGAGCCTAGTGTCCAGTTCTGTCACATCCAGTCTGGGGTGTCTATGTTTGTACTCTTCCCCTCCTCAGAATGCATTGTGACTGCATCACTGATTGTAGCCTAAAATAGTTTTGATAGAATTGACCTCGCTTCATCAGGAAAGCTACACTGACATCACACTTTAGAGGGATGGTAGAGACACACAAAATGTAGCTGAAATCAACTTCTATTGTTGGCTGACACACATTGACGGTGTGAGTGTGATTAACTGGCAGAGCTACCGGCATCAGGAGACGACAAAATCAGAGTCAGGTTTACTGCAGAATATGTTCTCACATACAGGGATTTGTCTTGGTGTTTGGTGCATAACAAACATGAACTAAAAATATAAGAACGATGAAAAAACAAGAACTAGAGGATAAAAATATAAAAAACATGAAAAAGAGCAAAATGAACAGAGCTGTGCAGGAATGTGCAAGTGTTCACAGGTAGTGAACAGTGGTCTTTTCAGTATTTAAGGTGGATATTTTTCCTTTTGCTTTTATTCCACTGCAGATCTGTCTCCATACACCGTTAACATGTCCTCAGGAGCGAGCTGCCCTGTGTCCGCCTGCCTCTGCTTTGTTTGCTGTAAAGCGCTCTTCAGCCTTTGACGTATCTAATTTGTTTTTTGAGTTGTTCTTTCTCCCGGGGAGCCATCTTCAGACGCACCAGTCATTCCCTCTAATTCAATTCTCTCTCTCTCTGTAGCCATGTGAGCAATACCCCCTTTCCCATTTCTGTACTAAACAAGCACATAACCATTCTGATCTGTCTTCATGCAGGCAGAGCAGAGTTATGTTTTTATTACTCACCTCTAATGAGCCCATAGAAAATCATCCCTCCATCGTGATAATTGATGTATATGGCTTGTTTTTACACCATAAGTCAGCTTTCATGCCTGACTACTCTGGGAAATGAAGGCAGGGAGAAGATCTGTACGTCTGCCTGTGTGTTAAATATGAAGCTACAGTCAGCAGCTATGATGTCATAAACCCATCTGTACCGCTCAGCAGCATCATATCTCCACTGTTCAAGCCATATAAAACAATGTAGTAATTACACCTAGTTATATGAGGGCTAATGTGTGGGGCTATTTCCTTGCTGGGTGTAATGACTTCCTGCAGTCTTGTCACTGCGAGGTTGCCAAGCAGCCAGGGGAAACTCTGGGTGTCCAGGAAGTCCTGCACGTATCTCCATAAAACCACAGCATTGTTGTTTTAGGCTTCCGTTTTTTCTACTTCTGCTTCCTGGAAATAAGACTGTTTCCCCAAAATGTTGGACTGCTCCTTTAACGCAGGTCCAGTTCACACACGTGGCTTCATAAGTCAGGAAATCCAGCAAAGCCTCAGGTCCAGTGTTTGCTGATGTTTGCTGTCAGGAGAGAAGCCTGCAGAGGAGTTAAACACACTCGGGATGCACTTTAACTTCTTCTGCTGCTTCTGTGGAGCCCGAGGGAAAGCTCAGCATTCCTGTGAAGCTCTATTGTTATTAGAATAAGTGAAGGTGCCATAATACTCTGACCAACAGCTGATCCTCCTTCAGACAGCTCGTAAACCCTGCAGTTCCTCGTCAGTCCTGTCAGTAGCATCCTTCTTCTTTAGCTTGCTCACGTCCTTTCCTTCTTTAGGTCACTTTGTTTGTACGGTAGGCAGCAAAGCAGGGACAGACGTGTGATGGATTAAACATCACTCATGCGAATGGAATAAATAAGACTGATGCAGCCAAGGCCATTCATTGAGGGCATTTGCTTTGCGTGTTTAAAGCAAAGTGAAACTGTTCTGTGTGCGCCCGAGAAACATCTACACCGACCGTACAAGCTACTGAATAAAGAAACAAGGTCACTGTGCCAACCAAAGAATACTTGTAAAAAGGCCTCGACTGGAGGGACACTGTGTGTGTGTTTTTGTACAAGTCATCTGTGTGTATATGTGTGTGTGTGTGTGTGTGTGTGTGTGTGTGTGTGTGTGTGTGTGTGTGTATGTTATATACAGTATATTTACAGTGTGTGTGTATCTCTGAACAATGTGTGTGTCCTTGATTAACCCCCACCTTCGAATGTTGACCGCTGCGTTCAGTTCTGCTGTTATTTGGACTGTGAGAGATAGAGGTGTTGGTGAACGTCCATTTTGGCTCTTTTCCCGCCCTTAAAGGTCCTTTTTAAAGTGGGACAAAGATGACATGTAGTAAGACCAGCACAGCAGCTAGTGGGGCGGCTGCATAATATCTTAGATGCAACATTGATAAAATCTTCTTAATTACTATAAGTGACTAGTATTTCTGGTGTTGACTAGGGTAGCAGGGTTTAATCAAGTAGTTACTTATTGCACACACCCTGGAAACAAAGGAATACAAGTACTGAGGCTCATTGTTTGTAGCTGGATGTGAAACAAATAAAATAACAATAAACCTCATGTTGTTAGAGAATAACTGAGTCATTAAGGTTTATTTGCTGTTCTTTAACAGGTTGCCATCACACCAACACACCAAGTAAAAACTATTATCTTTAATAGATTTATTGTTTGTAGTCCATGAAGAGAAGCAGCAGTAGCAGCAGTGTGCTGTTAGATGCTGAGACAGCTGTGAGCTGCTGTATGAACTTCCTGCCTGATGTTAGCTTTAACATTTAATGTTTCTAATCCTAAATCATTACATGACTTTGTACACTGCTGTGTGTGTGCGTGTGTGTGTATTAGCTGGGGCCATATGGAGTGTGTTGCCCTCTACAGGCTGGTGTCAGAAGAGTTCAGAAGCACATGGAATGATCTACACGGTTCCAAACAAAGGCTAGAGCTGTGCTCTCACAGGAAGGTTCACTATGTAGAGAAGCTCCTGATTAATTGGTGATCAGTTAATTACCATTGACACTTTGATCAGTGAAGAAGAAACGTCGTCACGATTCTACTCATGTTGATGTTTTCAGCAGCTGAATGTGAGACTGGTGGTCTTGTCAAACTTTGTCGTTGTCCGCCAGGGTTTTTTAGAGATTGTTACCTGTCATTTGAATATGAATTTTTCAAAAATAATCATTTAATAAGCTACATGGATTAAAGTTCTCTATCGCTACGACACATTTCCGTCATTCAGAGTTCACAGAGGCGATTTACGAGATCATTGTAGATCGGAGGAGAACAAAAAGTGTTGGCTGATTTTTATTGGCCGATTGTCACACTCTACTTTGCGACTGCTTAGCTAGCATGGACTTGTCGCTTATCAGTTAGTTTTTAACTGGGTCACAGAGCTGTGACGTCATTTTGGGTTCAGTCAACATATGAGAACTGGTCTGACACAGACAGTCTCATGTTGTGTGCTACATGTGTGAAATAACAACTATAGTCTGGACGGCTTCTTTGGACGTACCGGAACTCGCTGAAACTTTATAATAATAATCAATAAGATGCTTTTGTTTAGTTTGACTGTACGAAATCATGAATGTAGCCTGATTGTACCCCGATGCTGAAATCTTGCATTTTAACATGTTTAACAAATGTAAAGCCTCAGAGCTTCACTTTGATTATTAGCAGTATGTAGTGATGACACAAAGGTGAGAGCTCACCATCGCACTGACAAGGCTGCAAAAGTTGCTGTTTGTATGATATATTTTTCTGTTAAACAATAAGAGGCTCACTTTGAACAATATTATTAGTAATGATAATGATAATACTAATTAATAATAAAGATGATAAGATCAAGTAGAAAATTAATGTAGTGAAAAGTTATGTAGATGGTTGATTATTTGAAAGAGAGAAGCTTGGCAAAAAAATCAGTTTGATTTCATAGATTGAAAATGACAGTGTTGAACAGCTGTTCAAAGCATCAACCTGTAAAACACTGTTGTCCATTATTAAAATTTGATGGCTGCATTAGCACGTGTTGTTGTGGAGAAAACCTTCCAGAACGCAATGAAATAACAACACGGAGACAGCTGCTTGCGAATCCGAACGAACCTTTACTTTTACTTTTCACAACCTTTTATACCCATCTTTACGTCATTCTTACATCACTGTTACATAGTACAATCACCAGATCTGGACCCAAATGTCCTGTACTTTCTTATAATCATATGTCTGTGTTCTGAGCGTCACATGAACGTAATATTGTCTGTGTTTCCCATGAGCCTGCATGGTGTGTGTGTGTGTGCTCGACTCCTTAATCTTGGTCAAGGCCAATCTGAAAACAGACTGGCTGAATGTTATCTGGTGGCAGAGAAACATTCAATACTGTCCTAGCTGTGTAATCTGTGTGTTCGTGTATTTTGTATGTCTATGTGTGCCTTTATGTGTCTATGTGTT
The DNA here is from genome assembly GCF_000972845.2 of Larimichthys crocea. Taxonomy (NCBI): domain Eukaryota; kingdom Metazoa; phylum Chordata; class Actinopteri; family Sciaenidae; genus Larimichthys; species Larimichthys crocea. Next base: position 727,391 of record NC_040017.1, on the reverse strand, counting down.
TGTGCATAATGTGTGTGTATGTGTGTGCCTTTATCATGTTCTATTCAAAAGTCCATATGTGTCACGCAAAACACCACAGTGTCAAGTAACGTAACCTGTGACATGTTTCACGAATTACAAATGAAGAATATGACTTAGCTGCAGCTTGAAAAAAATCCATGAAGCTATCATTTCTCCCAATAACATCAGCTGCTGATAAATATTATCATCGTTACTTCGTCCTCATCAACCTCATCACCACAGTGTATGGACACTCAACTGTCGTGACATTTTACGTTAGCTAGGCCATGTAGCAACATGACCTAAAGACCAGCCTGACACTGAGGTCATGGACGTGAGATCAAAGACAAGACTACAAGACAATAGCTAATTAATATGCACACTCACCACCAAGAGGTCAGCGGGTCTACCTGAGGTTGTGACCGTGTCAGTGCAGTGGTTGGAGCAGCACATCAGTGAACAGTGTGGATGGAAAGTCGTGGTGGCTTTGATGAAATTAGAGGAAGAACAAAAGTGGTGATTAATGCAAATGAGCTCAACCTTGCAGCAGGCATCATCTTACTGTCTTACTGCAGTGTTGTGGTAATGCTGTAACCTTTGACTAGCACTGCTGATGCAGCTCATGCAAACACTTCTCAGAGATGTTTTCCATGTGCTCCACACCAGGGAAGGAGGCTGTAGTGTTTGTTGGTCTGTGTGATATGGTACACATGGCTAATATATGTGCCCATCCTATCTGCAGTTCATGTTGTCAGTCTTCTTTTCACACATAATTCATCTTGTTTTGTCACATCAACAGTCCAAAATCCCAAAACAGAGCAGAGCAGCTGCCAAATGTGTGACCAGCAAATCTGTCATATGGTTTAATCAGTGATCCAGATTATCATTTTTATTGACCTATTCATTTATTATGTTCTAGTGGTGTCAGCACCAGTGTCTCCACATCTCTACTGGTCCTTTAGTGGTGATGGTCCGGTTCAGCCAGCACAGCTCGGCGCTTTGTGTTCAGCCATATCTGGAAAGTTCCATCAGTGTTTGATCTGCATGTAGTGACAATATAGCTGAACGGGTTTCATTGCAGCAGCAGCAGCAGGGGAGCGAGCGAGCAGGGTAATTGTTGCCATTGGGACAGTAACACACACACACACACACACACACCACACACACTGTGTGCCTTTACCAGAGTGCAGCAGAGGACAAAAGGATGTGTCATATGAAGTGCTGTGTGGCTGATGCTGCTGATGGTTACAGCTCTGTTCTTGTACAAGTCATCTGTGCGTGCGTGCGTGCGTGCGTGCGTGCGTGCGTGTGTGTGTGTGTGTAACCAGTTTCATTGCTGTTGTAGCTGGGGGCAGAACAACACTGAGACATCGTCTCATTCTAAAAGTGTGCCTTCACACTGTGAGCATAATATACAGCAGTACATTACATTTTACATAGTGCAGATGAAATAAAGGGACGGTTCAATGTGTGTGTCCAGTACAGGGACACAGTCAGCTTACCAGCACCTTGAGTGGTCAAAGAGCCACATTAGCATTCTGAATAGTTGTCCAGGATCTAAGTCCAATGTTCTCTGTCCTTTTAGCTTGACTTTGGTCTCCACCAGCTGAACAGGAAGTGTACAGTGAGTTTATCAAACTGCTACTGCTGCAGCCTTCCCAGGAAGCTGAAAAAGTATTTACACCCTGTTATCACCTCAATCTGTTCAGCTTGTACTCACTCACTATTAAGATAAGATTTCAGAAGACTTCATTGATCCCACACAGGGAAATTCACTTGTTACAGCGGCTCACAATACACAAGGTGGATCAGAAAAATGTGCCTGTAAAGCCTGAGTCCTCCCCGGTTCTGACTCCAGCCTTTGGTCCATGGACCCTTCCTTTGCGGTGTGTTGTTCCCGCTCTCTCTCATTTGCTCTTCTGTCTGCTCTCACAAGTTTAGAGCCGCCCAGAATTCCCAGCTAGTCCTCAGTGAGTTCATTCAGCCATGTCTTTTGTGATACTACACCCTCCATACTGGCTGTACGGTCGGGCAATATGTTTTCCAATTAGCCACCACTGGAAAAATTGTGTGAGCTGTTATATATGATCACAAAATGTCAAGAAATTATTTCAGTATTATTGCTTATCATCTCTATGTGCGATGAACTGGCGACTTGTCCAGGGTGTACCACCTCTCGCCCAGTGTCAGCTAGGATAGGTTGCAGCCGCCCGCGACCCTGATGAGGATAAGCGGTTACATATTGCTTGTTGCTCATTTAAATAGGTCCTGTTGCAGGAGTCCTGCATCTCTGATGCAATGAAATCTGCACCGGTCACAAAGAGGCTCTGCATTGTGCTGATGGATTCTATGTTTTTAGCTGAACAGTTAAAAGTTTCAAATGAGAGTAATAAACAAGAGAGAGCAGACATGTAAAATCAAGTATAGATACCTGGAGGACGATCATCTGTTGTTTGCAAGTATTTTGGGATATAGGGCGAGCGATGATGAGCAAGAACAAATCATCTGCATGCAGTAGACTTATGTCTGCACTGCAGAACAACACAGAAAACAGATTACATACGATGAATGCACAAAGGCCAAGAATAATAATGTCGGCAATGAATAACTTTACTGACTACCGTATCCTCGTCATTATCCAGCATCAACCCAGAACGGAGACGCTGTCATCACAGAGTCAGAGGAAGTGACAGCAGCTCTGTTGATTTCATTTTAGGTATCTTATTTTGATACAAGGATTTGAATGTTAGTGAAGTGATAGCAGTGCTCTGTTGATTTAAATATGAAAGTGCAATAGAAATATGTCTCTAAATTCACTGACTAATAATCATGATCTGAGTGTAGATGAAAATAATCCTGATTGTTATTTTGTCTGTAATCGTGCTGTGATTCCATGTGATGGATTCCATGCAAGTCTGACTCGTCCTGAACGATCCTGTTGTAAGCTGACATTTTTTACCGCTGCCTGCTGGCCTGCCTGCCGGTGCCGTCATGCTCCAGATTCTCGTGTTAAAAGTGAACTGAATCCTTGTCGCTGCTGAGCGCAGAGCCTTCTCTGCCTCCACTAACTGAATCACCGTTTGGTGATTTTTTTTCTGGTCAGCCTTTGTGTCAGCTCTGTGGGTAATGAGAACGCCCGGTAACTTGTTGATCGTGTGGCCCGTCTCACTCAGCTGTCACCCCGCCGTACTGTTGATGGCTCAAATAATTTAGGACAAGGTAGAGGTTTGTGGGAAACAAGCATGTTAAAATGGAAGACGTGAATAAGCGTGCAAGACAATGTTTGTCAAAGCAGCTACATTGTTGTTGTACACAGAGACCGGTCTGTCACACTGTAACCAGAATATTATTCCCCTTATTTAAATGTAGTGTTGTGTATAGTTTTGGGTTTTTTTGCTGGAAAGTTTAAGACTCGCTGACAGTCTCTAGAACAACTGAGGTGAACGGAGGGTGTGCAAAACATAGAACATGTCTGTAGCAGAGAGTTTAACGAAGAAAAAAACTTACCAACCTTGCTGATAACTTTCCTCTCTTTTCTCTCTCTTTAGTCACCGATGTGGAGCTGAAGAGGCTGAAAGATGCCTTCAAGAGAACCAGCGGCCTCACCTATTACATGACCCAGCAGTGCTTCTACAGGGAAGTGCTGGGAGATGGAGTTCCCCATAAAGTTGCAGAGGTAAACCACAGTTCTGTGTGCTGGTTATTGTTCCTCTGAAGTGAGATGTAGACGGCTGATCGTGAAGAGCAGAGCTCAGACTTGATATGTAATAAACAGAGAAGGTGCCGTGTTAGAGTTTATAGTGATAACTTACAAGCTGATATCTGGACAGTCACAGACTTTTCTGCCCGGAGCTCTCTGGTGTCTTCCTCCCTTCATTAAATGCTACAAACTCAGAGGAGGGATTGTAGCAGCCGATAATGTAATACCTGCCAATAATGTGGCTCTTACAACCATAATTAAGGAGAGAGAGTGCTGCATAGTACGTACCATTAATGAATGAATATGACAACTGTGCCATCCACTATATCTATTTTTGATGAGCAAACTGCACAAAAACTACAAAATATTATTTTATTTCCAAGAAATGCAGACCTATTTATGTATTACATTATTGGCTGCCGTTATTACATTTCAAAGGATTTTTTTAATACTGTGCCAATAACGTAATAACTTATTACATTATTGGCTCAAAAACTTTATTGCATTATTGGCAAGTTATTACATTATCGGTTGCTACAGGGATCTGTCACAGGCACTGAAGGTGGATCCTTAATAATCTTAAAGAATTAATAACACCTCTGTTTTAATTGCAGTCTTCCACTTCTAGTCGCACTCGGCACAAAGTCTAGCTCTGTACGCCACTACAGGACTTAAAGGTCCAATGAAAAGGCATCATTATTTCCTTTAGTGTTATGTATTTCCTGTTTTTAAAGAGCATGATGGGGCCGGGCAGTAAGCCTATAGCGATACATTAATCTTACAATACGATACGATACACGATATTCGATACGATTCGATACTCTGACTGGACAGACAGTCTACAGTTTGCAAATGCTGGACAAAATGAATCTGATTTTTGTCATATCACACCTCAAACAGTACTAATAGAGTTTTTGAATGAAAATCTTACTTTTCAATCCCATTGCCTGACATATGCAGTTTTTCAACCAAATGTGTTAAGAGCAATAAAATAATGCCCTTTCAATACAAAAGGTCCCATGTGTTTTTGCCTAATTTTTTTCAGACATGCCACTTAACAAAGCAAAGAGCCTCCAGAAAGTTGAGTGGAACCTATCATTCAATGGAAATAGTATTTCTGAAGTTATTCTTTTATACGTCATAGATACCGTCCACTCGGGGTGGCACGGTACATGTATTCGTATTGAACCGTCACGGTATGGGGGTCACGTTTCGGTACGCGCATTTTCATTTTTTTACTGTAGGTAACGTCACGGCCACACGTTTGAGATCCTCTGGCTGCTCTCGCACCTGTGGCTTAAAAAACAAACAGTATGCAGGAGAAACACGGTGTATGGACGCAATCTAGAGCATGAAACTGGCCTTAGAAGTCAGGACCGACCCGGCCCAGACCCGATAGAATTCGACCTGAGCCCAGCCTGGCCCGTTTTGATTGACAGCTTTGTAGAGCCCGAACCCGTTTCCATTATTAAAATGTGCGCATATGGCATAACAGTCAAGAATGAGTCTAGCCTCCCCATTTGTGCTAAACACTAACAGTGATGGACTCATCTTAATTTTAACATTTTAGTAGATGCAACTGGCATAAAATCAATTTATTTATATTGAAATTTAACAATTGCATGTAGAACATGTAATAATAGGGTGTACCTGCTATTAGTAGATTAAAAAATGAAATTTAAGTGCATATTAAGTGTGTATTGAAACAACAGACAAGACACTTAGTAAAGTTGCATTGAAGTTGAATTCATTCAATTCAGTCAAAACATTTAATCAATGTGTTAGCTGTGGAACACAAGTGAACTGGAATTAATAAACAAACAAAAAATATTCCCGAAATAAATAGAAAAAGACTAAAATGTTTTGACTAAAACTGGACTAAAATACCCTGTGTTCACATTTGACTAAAACTAAACTAAAATTTTGAGACTACCTCAGCTTGAGATTTGCACAATAAAAACAGCCTTTGAGGATAGCCTTTTTGGTTATGTTTTTTTTTTCCTGCACTGTACCGAACCGTAAGGTCTGAACTGAGGTACGTACCGAACCGTGACTTTTGTGTACTGTGCCACCCCTACTGTCCACTGATTGGCTGAAAAAGAAACTAGTCTGCCTAGTAACATTTGCCCATTCGTTGACTGCGCTTTCGGTCTGCCTAACATCTGTTCTTTTCCGCGGTGGATTAGAACAACAAGGAAGTGTCAGACAGACACAAACCGCACATCTCCGTCTTTAGTGGAATCTCAGGAAAACAGTTAAAAAAAACACATCTCTCCATCATAAACCATTTCAGAGATATTCACAGATATGTGAATAGAACTTTAGACTTTTTGGGCGCATCCGCCGATCCGCCTCCGTCCTCCGAGGGTTAAACCGAAGTGGTGGGAGTACTTCTGCTTTTAAGCATGAAGGTGCTGGATTTATGTTCACCGCCATTCTCTTGAATCTCCTCACTCTGACTGCGTAAACAGTTAGAGGAAGACGTCGGCGTCTGTGTAAAGAGAGTATCTAGACGGGTAACTTGCTGGAAATGTTCTAATACTTAATGTATCGATACTCGTGGCTGAAAAATCGCTACTTTCTGGAGAAACAAAATCAATATATATATCGCAGGATCGATAAAATGGTTTAGCCATTAAAGGTAAGGAGCCTCAGTGTAACCCATCAGACAGTTATTGAGAATGGCAGCTGGTATATCTCACAGTGCCTTGGGCTGAATCTGGAGCCTTGTATTTTAGTCCACAGTACTGCATATATGCATCAGTATTAGAGCTTGTGTCACAGACAGATGTTGCCCTCAGTGAAAGCGGTTCAAACTCCAGCTGTTAACTGTCTTGACTTCCAGGCGACTTCAGCTCGGTGCAGACCATAATGAGTAAAACAATCTAACACCTCCAGTGTGTTTCAGTTATGCACATTTCTGGTCGCCATCCAAGATTCATAGAAGTACACCTCCATGCTGCACATGTCTCTGGTTTCTCCTCACACGTCCACTTCTGATTGATAGGTGCCTTCACTTCACCCAGCCTGTCAATCTTAACTCGCACGGTTGAGAGCTAATACTCTCCCTGTGGATGTTGAAGTTGGCAGAGTCAGAAATATTCTGAAGTATAAAAATATTCAGAGAATAAACCGACTGTTTGAGCTGTGTAATGTATTTAAACGTTTAAAGATAAAAATCTCTTACTGGATGACATCAATATGCAAATATTGAACTGCTGAACATATCTCTAACTTCTGAGTTGACACTTCATCTCATCCATCCAGGAGCTGAGATAAAATCTCTTCTAGTGTCAAACTCATCACACACACACACACACACACACACACACACACACACACACACACAATTCTGCAGAGTGAAGCTCAAACGTCACAGTGAAGGAACAATATGCAAAACACACCCTTGACCTCACATTTGTGACATTTTTAGAACACATGAGTCATTATACATACATGTGTTGTCTTTGATATGATGGTCATATAACTCTGGTCATATAACACTGCAAATACACACGTACACACACATCTTCTACAACACGTTCCTCCTTTCTCCCAGCATCTCTCCCCCTTCCCCTTTGTCACCATGGCAGCAGTTACTGTGGCGACAGCGGTCCAGATCTAAGGTTACTGCTAGTCTCTTCAAAGAGAAACATGGCTGCTGCACATAGTGACAGTTCAAAGAAAGCCAGAGCCGTGCCAGTCAGTCAGCAAACGCTGATGTTTAATGTGCAGAGATCATATTTTTCTTTAGATTGTTTGTGTTCGCGGTGACGCACAAGTTCAGTGATCGTCCACACATGCTGCTTTTTATGTAGTGGATGAAAAACAGAGTGTATGTGTCAGGCTATGGGGACATTAGCTGTGTTTAAAATGATTCGACGTCATTGGGATTTACAGATTTGTCTGTTTTGACCTTTAATAGAGCGGTTTGTGTTTGGTCATATAATTTATATTCAGAAATGCACTCAGAAATCTGGAGCATGATATGATTGATCATATAAATATCCAATATTTTGTGAAAATAACTCTTTCTGAGTCGTTGTGCCTTTGACATTGTGACAGATGTCACGCTGCCGTCTCTCCAGGGAGGTAAACACACTATCAGGCAGGCTGAGTGACGAGGACTCTGTGAACGTGGTTTGAGTTCTTCTGTTTGGTTAGAGAAGTCGCAGCTCCATCACATTGGGGTTCTACATGTGTTATCTTAACGTGTGGTGTGACATCCCCTGATGACATCAGCAGACATTTTTCTCTCACGCTTCACAAAAAAAAAGAAAGAAGAAACTTTCCACAATGAGTAAGCCGGCCTTTAATTTTTACGTTGAGCGGAGTTCCCCACCGCCTCGTACTCTACCTGTTTTGCATACTTAAGTTTCTGGGAACAAATGCCATGTCATTATATTGTAGGGTTTGTTTGTTTTTGATCAAATAATAGAGATGACCATATTGCAGCTGTTATGTTTACATGTAGAAATGGATCCCCCTGCTGTAGTGTATGTCTCTGACTGAATCATCAAAGCACTGCAGGGTTACAGTAGATCAGTGAAGAATACATATACATATTTGAATTTGTCAATACTTTAACTGAGAGTTTCTTTTGAACCGTTGATACTGCAGTTCCTTTAATTGAGTACAGAAGATGAGATGGGTCTATATTGATCACAGTGACATAAATAGAGTCCAGATAAACAGACAGGAGTTCATGTACATCTAAAATAAGACCAGAGGTGGGTGGGATGATCCGGTAGCCTGAATGAGCGCAGCACAGAGAGGGGAAGTTTGGTGGTAGATTTAAACACTTTGCATAGTATGACACACTCTGACTTCTCTTTTTTTTGGACACACTTCATTAGCTCACAGACTGCACAGTCACCTCTTCACAGCTCACATACATGCAAACAACATGATGCTGTGTAAGTGTACAAGTGCAGCTGTGCTAAATGACAGCAGCACCCCCTGCATGGACCTCTGACTCTGAGGAAAGAGCTGCAGTGATTTGGATTTTGAAATGATCTTATACTGATGAAGATGAACATATTTTTGTATTGATTAATTGATGATTGATAGCCATCTCCAGTGTGGTTCTAAGGCCAGTGTAATGAAGAGATACATTAAACTCAATAAATGATTTCTACATCAGCAGATGAAACAAAAGCTGCATCAGTGGATGATGGAAGATCACTCTTGACCTTGGTAACAATAGATCTGACACAAGAACCTAACCTTAAAAGTCTACATCTCATACCTTTTTTAGAAGTAAATGGTCCTTGCACGGTAATTAAATAACTTAGCACTAAATTGCAGCCCGTCGTAGGTTTGTATGCCATTGTCATTGTCTAAACGAGGGAAAAAGAAGAAGGGAAATTACATGGAACAAAGCTGGGAACTGAACCGTGGACACTGCGATCACACTATATAATATGTGTCTTAACCTCTAGACCACCACGACACTTCAGCACCTCTCATTTTCTCCAGAGGCGACGTGAACCATTGAATTTCCACCGTAGAGTAATGCCTGGGTGGAGCAGAGGTGGGACTAGAAACTTGCATCCTCCATGAATGAGCAAGGAAACAATGTTTCTACTGCTTGTGTTATTTTCATATGGTAATATGAAGGAGAATATATATTTTCTGTGAATTCAATGCATGAATAGTTCATAGAAAATATGGAAACACTCATTCATTTACATTTGAAATGATATACTCTACAAATAAAAAATACTTTCTCATATTTTTAGAGAAAGAACCTTTGTGCAAATCTTCAGTTTAGCAGCGAACTAAATATTCATTTGCAAAATAACTTTATGGTTTTCTGTGAGGCACATCCATGTGACAGTAGCAGCCCCTCTTTTAGGTACGAGCTCCTTGTTTTGTCTTGGCTGATCAGACTTCTTCTCCTTTTCAGACTCCAACCAAACAGTCATTTTTGAAGAAGCACATGTTCCCACAAACGCAGTAATCTTGTAATGTGATACTCTGTGTAATAACTCATCTGCCATGTGGCCACTGTTGTGCTGTTAAAGTGTAAATGATGTTTGGGAAATGGGTCGTGTCCTCATGCACTCTTTCCCTCTCCTAGTCAGCACATTGCTTCATAATGGGCTTCATTATTTCCACTTCTGCACGAGGCTCGTCTTAATTGCACAGCAGCTTTATTGGATCGTAGATTTTACAGGTGTAAGCGATGTTATTGTCTCTGAAACGCGGTTAGACGTCCATGGAAGTGATGAAATGTAATCAGACTGGTGACAGCTGATGACTTTGGTCAAATCAGGAAGAGGCTTGTCGCTCAGCTGCTCTGTGAATGAAGGACTTCTGCTCGCGTGGTGAACGTGTTCACACAGCAACACACAGTTTGTTTTTACTGGTTTATTTACTGCTATATTATACATTTGATCACAGCTCCTGACAGTATTTGTTACTCTGGTTGCAAAATTTTGTGAATTTTCAATGGGAATAAACGGAACTAAACTGTGAATTTACATAATTAAATAGTTGGGGAAAATATATTTTAGCATAATCTTGACTAAAACGACCAGATTCCATGCAGGTACACTTGAATATCTGCTATTCCTCATATACACACTGCTTACTGCAGGGCTATTGAGGCACTGGACCACACTTTAGAGCATTTGAGCTTGTAGACGACAGAATAAAATAATAATAAAAACTTGATAAAATTCTACTTACAAATAAAAATGTTGAAATGTTATTGTTTTATTTTGCATGTCTGCTTATGACAAAACAGAATGTTTAGATTTACGCTTGGATATGATGATGATTTGGTTTAAATTTCCCCCAGCTGACAGTTAATTCCCATAAAGTTTCAAGTATTTCCAAAATTCCCCAGCCTAACTTCCCTGGGAAAGTTTAGAAAGAAATTTACGTTCCACCCCTTTGCAACCCTATTTGTCACAAATAGATATTAGCTCTCCCCTTAAATCCTTAGGGACTGAACTAAGAACGACCACCCTTGGATCTTTTGACATATCTTGGAGGAACACTTCTCTCAAATTCATCCTTCTAGAAATGTCCTAACTTTGGACATGTTCAGATAATATGAGCTGGTTTCCATTTTATGGCCCACAGTTGTTCCATCACTCGTCTGAATTAGTCAGGGTCCACTTTGCTGTTATTTGGAGGGTCTGGAGGTATCTCATTAGAACTTTATTAGTCCCTCGGTCATCATCCCTGCAAACCTCCGTCCAAGTATGTAATGATGTGTGTCTTTAATGTGTTTCAGGTGATCTACACCTCATTTGGAGGCTCGTCCAAAGGGCTTCACTTCAACAATCTGATCGTGGGTCTGGTGCTTCTGACCCGAGGACGCGATGAGGAGAAGGCCAAGTGTAAGTTTCTGATGAGTTAGCAGAGAGTGCATGTGGATGTTTCCAACCAAACAACAACCAAGTGTTCATTAAAGGGGCTCAGAGGAGAGCTTGGAGTCTTTGTAGCTCCATGTGATGTATAATGAAACAGCAACTCTCATCCTCTGCTGGAATCACCAGTTTGCAGAGGATCTGTTGTTCCCGTCTGTCGTGTTTGATTTATTGTAGTTTGAAAGATAGTGTTGAGAAGTTCTCTCACTTGTTTTATGATCTCTTCAGTGTTTTGTTTCTGATACTTTGATTTTGATTATTATTTACCTCTCAGAAATCCTGTTTTCTTGTCAGTTTAGAGGATGGCTAAATTCCAAACACTTGTAGGGAGGGAAACACTGGATTATTATTGCTGAATTCAGCTGAATCGATTTAAGCTTCAGAATACATTATTGGATTTCCACTAATCTTTCACTCGCCCTGTAGAGTGCACGCAACACAATTGAAGCTCTGTGACTGTGTTTACTTCTCTGCTGCTTATCAAAGAACAGATAGAACACGTTCCCTCATCTTTTGACGATTCATCCCGGAGCGTTCCATGTTTTGAAATTTCCCCTAGCTATCAGTCACCTAGATACTCAAAACAACTCCTAAGTTTACAATCATAGCTACCTGTATGAAATTACATTGGACCACACTGTTTTAACGTAGACATAACTTCACTGGTGTTTGAATTGACAAGCCAATAAACAGATATTAAAATAATTTCCTTCCTGAGGGAATCACCCTTCCTGCTATTCTTTCATCCTGTTTATCTCCGTCTGTCTCTCTCTGTTTCTTCTTCTGGTAGTCATGGTTGATGTGTTGCAGGCAGCCTTATCCATCAGGACAGTATTGACATTGTAGCTTCTATCCTCCTTACTGCAGCTGCGTGTAAGAGGCCTGCCTTCCTGTGATAAAGCTGAATTCTCTTCTGACTTCACTCTTGTGTGCGTGTGTTTGTGTGTTTGTGTTTGTGTGTGCTCACAGACCTCTTCAGTCTGTTTGCCAGTGATCTGGGTGGATATGCTGCAAGGGAAGATATCGAAGCGGTTCTGCAGGTCCTGGATGGAGAAGTCCCGACCTCCCTCAAGAAGTGTTTCAGTGAGGTCAGTAAACGCACCACACAGCCTGTCAGTCTGTCACCATGTGGATACATATGTGAACACGTACCACAGTCAAATGTCTCTGTTAAGTCATTGTGGGTTTGCTAATAACAATATTAAGTGAGCTACAGAATGATAAGTTGTATATGCAATACAAACCATACCAGCAGCAACTCCCTCTGCTCTGCAGAGAATACACAGCTGTTCTATTTTTGAAGGACCAGCTGTGTCAATCAGTTCAGATCAGATCAAGCTAGCCAGAAGTCAGACACAGTTAACATGGACTGAGGCGCAGGCTCTGGAGCTGGTCATGACATGTGGTATGAAAGTCTGACAGTAGATGTTTGATTTAAGCACCGTTTCAAAAGCTGAACTACTATTACATCATCCGCTGATTGTATGAGACTTTATGGAAATCATTGGGTAACCATGGTAACACGCATGCATGTCAGCCCAGGTATTTCCACAATTAACCTGTTCAAAGCTTTTAAAAGTGCCTCCTCCATGTACTGTGTTAGTTCATAAAGTCCATTAAAAAGTGTGACAGTAATAATCCTAAACCATGACTGTACACGACGCCTTCTTTCCTGTCTCCACCTGTTAGTCGTTATTCATAACATGTGCTCCATAATACTTCAAATGCTCACTTCTTTTTGACACCAAAGAACTTAAATAGACACATTAAGCTAAACATTATTATGACATAAGAAATGTTTATGAAGTCCATTCTGATGTTCATGGCATTTCTACTTTCATGACAGATCCTGGCCATCTTTTAGCTTTGACAGACTAACTGTGTGTTTTGTGTTGCGGCAGGGTGACAAGGTGAACTATGAGCGCTTCAGGAACTGGCTCCTACAGAACAAGGAGGCCTTCACTCTGTCCAGATGGCTCCTGTCTGGAGGCGTGTGTGTCACGCTCACCGATGACAGCGACACGCCCACCTTCTACCAGACCCTGGCTGGCGTCACACACTGTAAGGACCAAAGACACTGAATCTGTGTTATTATATGTCAGCATAGTCAGATGTGATGTTCATGCTCATAGTTGATGGTTATTTAGTCTTTTGTTAAATATTTTATTTAAATACTTTACTCACATAAAAGCCAGATAAGAGTACTGGCCTGTCACTCATACTCAACAATCTTCTCTGATCAGCATGTTAGCGTTCTCTTTCACTAATTTATTCTAATCACTTTTTCTCTCCTCCTTGGGTCCTTGAAATTCTCAAACAACTGCAAAATAAAGGCCTTGACAGTTTTTAAAAATAGACATAAACAAACAAAGGTCATTGAAAGCATTCAAATGTATACATTTTGTGTAAGAGTAGAAATAGTTTTTTTTTTACTAAATGTTCATAAATCTGCTTCAGCTCTGATTTTAAACATTTCATTTGAATATGAAGTAATAAGAGGTCATCCTTAAAAAGTCCTTGAATTTGATACTTAAGAAGGGGTGCAGTCCTGTCAAGTAGTCAAAGCCTATATGCCAACTTCCAAAATATCAAAGAATATTTAATTCAGTTCAAGAATCCATTTACAAGAATAGGTATATCTGAGACTTGGATCAGACCTGAGGACGATGGGGACTTTGAGTTGACCGCATATGAACTGAATTATATGAACAGGAAGAACAAAAATGAAGGGGGATCAATTAGCCTGTTGATCAGCTGATTACCAGTTAGGTAGGAGTCAAGTAAGTAATTTAGCCTGAAAAGTCCTTGAATTTGATATTTTCACAGATGACATCACAGATGTTTCACATTAAACGCCTCCCAGAAAAAATTGATGCATGCCTTACACCTGATGCCACTGAACGGCTTTTAATGTGAAACATTTGTGCAGGAACTATTGGTTTTATTTAAAGTAGCTTAACACCAATCAGAGAAACTGCTAAGTAGAATGGAATAGTGAATGCAAACAGTATCCCTGTTAAAAAGATCAACTAAGTGCAGCAGAGTGGTGATATACTGAGGTGTGGTCTGAGTATGATATGACAACATGGTAAACATGGAGCAAATGGGAAGTTTGCAGTAACAGCAAACGAAATCAACAAATTAAGTGATGAATGAATTAAAATAAAAGGTTGGCCATGAATCCAGTGCTAGGATTTGATAATGGCGTTCTGAGGGACCTGCTGCAGTCAGAGTGTTTGTCTTTTTTACATTACATTACATTACATTACATTGCATTTAGCAGACGCTTTTATCCAAAGCGACTTACACAGGAGGACATGAGCTGAGAAAGGTGTAAAGGAGCACAGAGTAGTTGTTAGTTTTGTTAGGCAGGGAAGCAGTCTCGAAACAGAAAGTTCTTTTTAAAGGTAGAAAGGGATGTTGCTGTTCTTGTAGCCGTTGGTAGGTCATTCCACCATTTGGGAACAACCACAGAGAAGAGTTTAGAGTGACCTCGCTTTGCGAGAGGCGAGGGTACAACTAGACGGTTTGTATGAGCGGAGTGTAACGCCCTGGTCGGGACGTGAGCCTTTAGTAAGACGCTGAGATAGGCAGGGGCAGATCCTGAGATGGTTTTGTAGGCTAGCGTCAGAGCTTTGGGTTTAATTCTGGCAGCTACAGGTCAGGCCAGAGCAGGTCGCTGAAGAGTGGGTTGACATGTGACCTTTTGGCTTGATTGAAAACCAGTCGCGCTGCAGCATTCTGGACCATTTGCAATGGTTTGATCGCGCAAGCAGGTAGGCCAGCCAAGAGGGAGTTGCAGTAATCGAGGCGGGAGCTGACTGTAGCCTGTATCAGGAGCTGAGCGGCATATTGGGTCAGGTACGGTCTGATTTTTCTAATATTGTACAATGCATAGCGACATGACCTCGCCACGGAGGAAATGTGCTCAGAGAAAGAAAGACGATCATCTAGTACGACGCCCAGGTTTTTAGCAGCATGGTTATGGGTAATAGTGACAGTACCAATTTTCAGGTTGATGTCATGGCAGATTGACTCATGGGCAGGGATGACCAGGAGTTCGGTTTTTGACAGATTAAGCTGGAGATGGTGGTCTTTCATCCAAGTTGACAGATCAGAGAGACAGGCGGAGATGTGTGCGGAGACCGTGGTGTCGTCCGGCTGGAACGACAGGTATAGCTGTGTGTCATCGGCATAGCAGTGGTAAGAGAAGCCGTGTGAGCGGATAACATGGGACGACGAGGTTCCAGCACTGACCCCTGCGGCACCCCCGTGGAGAGGGTATGAGTCGATGACAGACGACCTTGCCAAGACACATTAAAGGAGCGTCCAGCGAGGTAGGACTCGAGCCAGGAGTGGGCAGAGCCTGTAATGCCCATGTTAGCGAGTGTGGCTAGGAGTATGTCGTGATTGACTGTATTGAAGGCAGCCGATAAGTCAAGAAGGATGAGTACAGATGGTTGCCCTCATGTTCTGGCTGTTTTTAAGGCTTCTGAGACAGATAGTAAGGCTGTCTCGGTGGAGTGGCCACTTCTGAAACCCGACTGTTTTGGGTCAAGTAGATGGTGATGGGTGAGGAAGTCAGTGACTTGTTTAGAGGCCGCCGTCTCAATGGTTTTCGAGAGGAAGGGAAGCAGTGACACCGGCCGATAATTTTCAACCAAAGCGGGGTTAAGCGAGGCATTAATCACGGATGTGATCGGTGGGACTACTGTAGGAGCGATATCTTGTAGGAGTTTAGAGGGGATGGGATCCAGCAGGCAGGTGGTGGGTCGGTTGTTAATGATCAGTTTGGATACCTCGTCTTCTGAGAGAGGGGTGAACGAGGAGAGCTGCGCTGTTGCACTTTGTGATGTGAAGCAGATACTCCCCCTGCTTCATCCCCCATCTGCCTCCTAGTAGAGGCAGATGTCTCAGGAAATACCTCGCACGGCTCTAAACAGTCGTTAAAGCTCAGATGAAGTCATTGCATCGCTGTGTTTTTTTTCCCCCTGCCATGAGTGGCACTCAGCGCTCTGGAAAATGACTCAACTTATCACCTTGATTCACTCGCTCTCCTCCTTTCACTCAATCTTCCTTTTTTCATTATTCCATGTCTCCTTCACCGAGGTCCCTCTCCTCCTACTGCCGCCTTCTATATCTGTTTCCACTCCGTCACACTCAGCCCTGCACCACGCACACTGCACTAGTTAATGTGATCACTGATGCTGTGATATTCATATTTCTTGCCTCATTTAAATGATTCATGTGTGAAATGACTAGAAGCACTCGGTGGTATTCAGCTGCTCAACAGGCTAATGGACCTGGAGATCATTCTTGTTTGTTTTTAGGCGGTCTCCCTGTTCTGTAAAGTCACCTCAGAAAATCAGCTCACAGCCAGTGAATCAGAAAGTGCATGAATTCAACATTCATCACTTTTATTTCCCTTTATTTATAAACCTGCTTGTTAGTGGACGTCTGATGTTGGGCTGCAGCTGCAGAGCATACATTTCTGTTGACTGTGGTCTTAATAGTTCCAGCCAAGACAGAAAATGACCATAAAATGACTCTGTTGGGGAAGGTAAATATGGCACCTGTGGACCCGGGGTGCAGTTGTTGGTCTGTGCTGTAGGGCCTGTTTAAAGCTACTCTCAAGTCATTTTTGCTCCTTTATGGAACTCATTGGTGTTGAACGGTACACTGGTACTGAAAAAGTACTGTAGTACAGTAGTTACAATAACTGCAATGTCCCAGGTTGAATTCTAACCAGGGAGCTTTGTTGTATTTCATGAGTCTCTCTCTCTCTCTCCTACCCCTCATGTTTTCTGTCTGACATTGTCACCGTCCAATATGAAGACAATTTCTCAGCTTTTTATGTATCATTTTCTTCAGTTTGAATAAGCTGGCATCAAATGCTCAGATTTGTAATCTTCCATTCATTAATCACATAATTACTAAGTGATGTGTGACAGAAACTGTTGGGTTCTGCAGCTGCACATGTTCAGATGTAAATGAGTACTTTATACAGTATAGTGAGTGAGTGTGGAGTACTAATGCTTATCCCTAATAGTCACAGTTTTAGCCAATTATATTCTGTTTAGTCAAAGTTCTTGCCTAGCTACTTGTGTAAAAACGACATTTAAGAAGTTCAGCTTCTCTTAAGAAATATGGAAAATCATATTTGTATGCCTAACAAAAGGTTTGAAAAAAGACGCAAGGACGCACTAATTGATACACAGGATATGCATCAAGGCTAATACACATCAGGTATCAAGCATGATGTGATCAAACCATATTAAGAACAATTCATTGTTTACTCCAGTCATTCATCAGCCATTACAGGTGGCCAACAGCCCTGACCTAATGTTACCTGACATTAAAATGATTCCAACAAGTCTACACACAGTGAGGTCTACACACAGTGAGGTCCACACACAGTCTACACACAGTGAGGTCTACACACAGTGAGGTCCACACACAGTCTACACACAGTGAGGTCCACGCACAGTGAGGTCCACACACAGTGAGGTCCACACAGAGTCTACACACAGTGAGGTCTGCACACAGTGAGGTCTGCACACAGTGAGGTCCACACACAGTGAGGTCCACACAGGGTCTACACACAGTGAGGTCCACACAGGGTCTACACACAGTGAGGTCCACACAGAGTCTACACACAGTGAGGTCCACACACAGTGATGTCCCCACAGAGTCTACACACAGTGAGGTCCACACACAGTCTACACACAGTGAGGTCCACACACAGTCTACACACAGGGAGGTCCACACACAGTGAGGTCCACACACAGTGAGGTCCACACACAGTGAGGTCCACACAGAGTCTACACACAGTGAGGTCCACACACAATGAGGTCCACACAGAGTCTACACACAGTGAGGTCTACACACAGTGAGGTCTACACACAGTGAGGTCCACACACAGTGAGGTCCACACAGAGTCTACACACAGTGAGGTCCACACACAGTGAGGTCCACACACAGTCTACACACAGTGAGGTCCACACACAGTGATGTCCACACACAGTCTACACACAGTGAGGTCCACACACAGTGAGGTCTACTGTACACACAGTGAGGTCCACACACAGTGAGGTCCACACAGAGTCTACACACAGTGAGGTCTACACACAGTGAGGTCTACACACAGTGAGGTCCACACAGAGTCTACACACAGTGAGGTCCACACACAGTGAGGTCCACACAGAGTCTACACACAGTGAGGTCTACACACAGTGAGGTCCACACACAGTCTACACACAGTGAGGTCTACACACAGTCCACACACAGTGAGGTCTGCACACAGTGAGGTCCACACAGAGTCTACACACAGTGAGGTCTACACACAGTCTACACACAGGGAGGTCCACACACAGTCTACACACAGTGAGGTCCACACACAGTGAGGTTCACACACAGTGAGGTCCACACAGAGTCTACACACAGTGAGATCCACACACAGTGAGGTCCACACAGTGAGGTCCACACACAGTGAGGTCCACACACAGTGAGGTCCACACACAGTGAGGTCCACATACAGTGAGGTATACAGATATTAAATGTGGGTTAAAGAGTGAACTGTTGATGAGTTGTGACTTGTAGTCCTTAAGTTTGACTGACTTTTTTTGGGACTACAAACAGATATGTGATATTTAGAGACCAGAAAACCGTGATATGGTTCTTTAAAGTTTGGAGGCATAAATTTAGCCAAGCTTCATTTCCCCAATTAAGGCCAGAAGGCTAGAAAGAACCTGTCCTGTCAAAACCCTGACACTGTCTTTAATCTGCCTGCTCCCCGTTTATCCTCTTAACTGTGTGTGTGTGTGTGTGTGTGTGTGTGTGTGTGTGTGTGTGGGAGAGAGAGTGACTGACATACTCCTGGTTCATGACTCGTGTAAAGCTTGACTCATGGCAAAGCTTACCACAGTGAATCCTCTGCTAACTTGCTAGCCTCCGACACGTTCACACGTTCTGAGAGTAGAGATGTGTGGGAATAACGGCCGTCCAGGATGACGTAGCCTCTGTGAGCGGTTATCACGGGGAGCATGCTGTGGTACATGCTGGCTGTGGCAGCACCTGTCTAAGGATGTTCCCTGGATAATGGTATGGTATCTCTGCTGTCACTCGGAGAGAGTTGCACCTCTAGGTGGGTATCAGGCCAGACAAGGCACCTACCACAGAGAAAGACAAACTAAATTGGTAGAATTGTTTTTGGTAGGACTGTTCTGTAGCCTAAGATATCTTGTGTTTGTCATTCATGCTCACTTCTGATACAACCATTGTTTGTTTGAGGTCTTAGATGGCATTTGTAGAAGACACTTTATCTGATTAGTTTTGTCACTGGTTTAAAGAGAAACAAGTAGGAGTCTATTGTTAGACCTATTGGATATCAAACCAAAACCTGGTAACAACCATCTCGGTTGTTATTTATTATTTATTTATCTTGGTTGCATTTGTAGAACCTGACGGAAAGCTTGCATCAAACATTCCGTACACTGTTCTAATTTTGATCAGACAGTTCTCGATCAAAACATTTTTTTTGAATGGCTGTTGAGACAACATTAGAGAGCACCATATCATATCAGCACTAGCAGTGAACATTTACCCAGTCCTGCTTCAGACATTTTGTGCTTTTCAAGAAATCCATATGGGCAGTGTTTGCTTTCAGACATGTGCCTGAACACACTGATGTCTCAGGCTCATGGACCACTAATGCATTTAGGATCCTTTAGCATTTGGCAGAATAGACTGCCAACCTCAAAGTCTGCCATAATCACAAAGATTTGAAACCCAATGAGGAATGATGCCGATGTAACCTTCGAGTGCTGCACTCATGTGTGAAGAAGCAGGTGGAGACCATAAGACAGATGGGAGATGTGCAGGAGGCGATCTATAGCTGGGCTAATGAGTTTTATAGATTAGCACTCACACGGTAGCACAGTTGTCATGACGAACGTTCAGCATGATGGACACAACAAGTATTTATTTTTGACTAATTACTGATTTATTTAAAAAGCCACAATATCTTTCTCTACCTTGCTCTGATATTCAGAGTGTGATGCATCTGATCTTTAGCCTGAGATTTGTTTAGGACCACAGTGCGTGGGTGAGCATGTGTTTGTTTTATGATTATTGCATAGGATGTGGTTTTTGTTGAGTTAGCAATGTCCATCTGAGCTCAGACAGAAAGGTAGTCTCCAGTGCTCGCTCCCTGCCTTAACCCATAACACTCAATAATTTATCAGTTTCATATTATTTCTTCCATGCTATCTCCATATAGTCTCCTTCACATCCTAAATCATTGATTTCATACTCAGTGCTTCCTTTTAGTCTGTTTAAGTTCAAACGCCTGAGCCACTGGCAGTAAAAAGGTGATAGAGTGCTTCCCAGTCAGTCAAAGGTCGCCCGTTCGCCTCTGGACTACTGGAATCAGAACCTTGAAGATAGACAGTCCATTCTCCAGGGTGTTTGTGCTGCTTCACCAGCAGCCAACCGTAACCACAATCATCCCATCTGACTGGAAACTGTGACCAATAGCTGCTAAAAACAAGCTTTCAGGAAGGTCGTTTTAATAGCCCAACTGGGAAGCCTCGGTCCACGTTTACCAGGAACTGACTGCCATTTGATTATTTGTCTGTGTTTTGACACCTGTCATGGCTGGTGGATCTATGCCAAAGTCTAGCTGGCTAGCTGCTGAATCCTATTAACCTTAAGCCATGGATTAGCGTGTTGAAAGGGGGAGGCTGGTGCGCTGACCCTGCCAGAGGTTCATATGCTATATTGGTCTGATCCGTATCACTTTGTTACAAGTTGAGTGAGATACCGTTCCTTCCAGTGGCCGTTACATAACCCCACCTTGGGCTTGCTGTGGCATCACAACCGTTATCGAGTTTACTGTGCTCCTCACTGGGTACATGCTCCAGTTACCAACAGAAATCTGCATTGTGTTGGAGAAGGTATGAAGGTGGACAGTGCCATGAGGCTAAACAAGCTGATGGATGACAGTGAAGTGATTAACAGTCCAGACTAGAATGCTGACCGAGCCGTTACTTGTCATGAACGACAGCTTCCACCCCCTTCACCACACTCTGGTCAGGCAGAGAACACAGGCCGATTCCCCCGAGCTGCCCCACTGAGAGCCACGGGGCATCTTTTGTTTCATCAGCTATTATATGATGAAGAGTGTGTCAGTGTGGGGTGGTGTCGCTGTTGTTTTTCATACTCCCACACTGCCATAACGGCTCTCCACCCACCAGTCACCAGCACCACCAGACCCTGTTGCTCATGTTTTCTTGCTGCTCTGCACTTAAGCACTGTATTCATTATTCAGTATACCTTTTAGTTGATAGTTTTCCTTATTTTTATGCCTTATACAGTATTACACTTCTTTACATTAGTAAATTAGTAGTATGTATACATTAGTAGACATGAATCATAAATTTGACTATTTCCTTAATACATCGCTGCTTGTTACAGTGCATCATATTTATCACTTCACCTCTGCAGTTTCTATTAACTTTGATATGATGACATCTATAAATATACTTTGTTCTACGTACTTACAGTATAGAATATATTGCTACCTATCCACTAGCTATATGTATTTATCATAAATACCCATTCTGTTTACGGTGCATTGGCTACTTGTTACCTCTGCCCATACATCATGAGTCTCACCACATATTATGTTTATTTATTTTTAGAACATTGCACCCAGCATATCACTGGAAAGACTAGAATAGCAACATAACAACAACACTCACTTCTAGTCCAAACCTAAAGCTGAAACGTAGCTTCAAGCTCAAATGATGAGCCCACTAGTTTAACTTTGACTTCTCGCTACAAAACTCTGTGGTGTGAACTGACCCCTCTGAACTGTCTTCTGTCCTGCAGTGGAGGAGTCAGACATTATAGACTTGGAGAAGCGCTATTGGCTGCTGAAAGCCCAGTCCAGAACTGGCCGCTTTGACTTGGAAACCTTTGTCCCATTGGTCTCTCCTCCCATCCATGCCTCACTGAGTGAAGGTAAGACAATATTTACCTGTATGTCTCATGGGGATGTCATGTGTGAAAATCTACATATCTCTTCAGGCTTTTAAATTCAGAATACAGTCTCTCTTTTTGTATAGACCTTACCTTGTTATTGATTGTTTTCCAGGCTTGTTTCACGCCTTCGATGAGAATCGGGACAATCACATCGACTTTAAAGAAATCTCTTGTGGACTCTCGGCGTGCTGCAGGGGGCCTGTCGCTGAAAGGCAGAAATGTAAACCATGCTGTGTTTTGAATTCATTACAGATACATAAATCCCCGTGGCCTCACATTGTTTTTATCATACGAAATACAGTCCACCACTTCTTTCGAGCTGTAATCTGTAATTTCAGTGTAAGATGGAGAGTGAGAAAGTTTTTGTAAAGTGCTAAATTGGTTCTGCAGGTCATTAGTGCACATTGTTATCAGAATTGCGTGCAGGATTTCCCCCTAACATACCAAACAGCCTGCTGTTGGCTTTCCAGGCAGTAGAAACAGTATTGTGCTTCGTCACCATGTTTGTATTCGTCACTACATCTCTCTGTTTTACCACCAGTTTGCTTCAAAGTGTTTGATGTGGACCGTGATGGGGTTCTGTCACGAGATGAACTCCATGAAATGGTGGTGGCCTTGCTGGAGGTGTGGAAGGATAATCGCACAGACACACTCCCTGTAAGTTCACACACACACACACACACACACACACACACACACACACACACACACACACACACACACACACACAGAACATAGATGTAGGTGTGGCCTGTATGTAGACAAAGGGTCCTGCTCTACAGACTTATCAAGCTTATCAAACTCTCTCTCACTAAGTATGTTGCCTCATCTCTGGTGCTGATGTGGCGAACCGACATTCACTGTCACTTTCTCCAGGAAGTTGAGTGGTGCTAGGAACAGGAAATCCTTTGAGGGGGAGAAATCAAGGCCTTGAAAGTTTTTTGAAAATAGACATGGCTCGTTGGATGTGCATGAATTTGTATATTTTTGTACCTGATACTAGTGAACAGGCCCGTGTTCTGCTGGGTTCTGTCTGCCTCGACAGTGTGACAATCACCTGCATACAAGTCAGTGTTTAAAGTCAAATGATGCAGGTTAAACAGTGACGAGGATCGGGAGAAAGCTTTAAGTTAACCTTCACCTTAACAACGCTTCAATATTGACTGACTGTTAAAGAGTCTGTCAGCTGTTGGAATGAAGGACCTGTGGTGGAGCTCCTTCTTACATGGTGGGAGTAGCAGTCTATTGCAGGAGGAGCTGTTTAAGGCCTCCACAGTCTCATGCAGGAGGTGAGAGGAGTTATTCATGATGGATGTCAGCTTTGCTAGCATCCTCCTTTCCTCTACTTCCTCTGTTGAGTCTAGTGGGCAGTCCAGGACAGAGCCGGACGACTGCGTAGAACAAAACACATGCCACCCCAATGTCATACAAGGTTTTTAACAGAGTCCTGCACACTCCATGGACCCCAGACCCCTCAGCAAGTGGAGATGAATAACAATTTGTAGTTTTATGGGGGGGTTACAATTATTCTATGTGAACAGCAATTCTGTGGCTGTAGCTAACGTTCTCAAAGAGGGTTGGTAAACACAGGTTTTGTTAACAGACACAATGGTACTAAACATGGCAACCTCACCGTGATGGGACTCTTTACATTTTCTTCTGTACAGATGAAATAAATGTGGTATAATGTGTTGATTTTTTGTGCTTTAACTGTAGACCTTATGCTAAGCTAGGCTGACAAGGTTTCATGTAGGCACAGACGTGAGATCAATCCCAATCGTCTCATCTTATTCTCAGAATAAAATGCTAAACGATTTTGTTCTTTTTGTATGTATGATGTTGCAAACAGGCTGACAGATTTGATATAATTACTCAGGTTTTTCTACATTCTTTTTGACAGTAGCAGCTGAGGATGAGGTGTCTGGACTTTGCTTCTTTATGCTAATATATTGTGTTGCCTTGCAGGAGCTACACAGTAGCGTGTCAGACATAGTAGAGGACATTCTGAAGATGCATGACACAACCAAGGTGAGACAGGACTCTTGCTGACAGAATCATTATTGATGTAGCTGTCAGGGAGTTAAGCCTTCGACTTCCATCCCATCTTATAATTTTATTTTATAACCTTGATTCAGAGAAAGTCAACATCACTTTATACTCAGCTCCAGCTTCAACCTGCTTCACATTTATGAAGTTCCTCACATTGTCACTGGGAGCTGCCCAGTACACCTACAGCAGCCTTCTTGTCTTACCTTCAAGCTATTTTCACCCACAACAACCGTATCAGATAAACAGATTTTCTTCATCACTTTCAAGGTCTCAAAGCAGTGTATATTTTCAGAATGGTGCGTCTGAGTATGTTGACCTTTGTGTGTTTTTTGGCCCCTTGCCAGCTGGGTCACCTGACCCTGGAAGACTACCAGATCTGGAGTGTGAAGAGCGCTTTGGCCAATGAGTTCTTAAACCTGCTTTTCCAGGTCAGTGCACCCACATAACTGTAGCTATATGACTGATACTGATGTTGAAATACTTTATTTTCCTTTGTTTTCTACATCTTTGTGTATTTGTCTCGGTCCAGGTCTGCCACATAGTGCTGGGGCTCAGACCTGGTACTCCTCAGGAGGAGGGACAAATCATCAGGTGCATGTCTGACCTCTTTAACTGTCATGTCATTGTATACAGCTTTGAGGAATATGCTGTCAGATCTAATGTGTGTGTGTGTGTGTGTGTGTGTGTGTGTGTGTGTGTGTGTGTGTGTGTGTGTGTGTGTGTAGGGGTTGGTTAGAGAGGGAGAGCAGACATGGGCTGCAGCAAGGTCAGAACTGGTTCCTCATCTCCATGCTGTGGTGGCAGCAGTGGAAGGACTACGTTAAATATGTAAGTCATGTTACACAAACGTGTGGATATAGATATGCTCTGAGATTAACACAACATAACCTTTTTAAGGTAGATGATAGATTATGTTATTTACAGTGGTTTTAAGAGGGGAAGAAGAGGTAAGCCTGACTGTACTGTATCCTGAAGACGCTTCATGTGATTCATAACGTCTCTTCTGATTATATGATTTGAAACATTGCTCGGCTACTCACAGGCCATTCTTTGGTTCTTAAAAGGTTAACTTGTACATGTACCAGCTGATTGACACATCATTTTGTGTGGGTTCGTTGTATGTGACATGTTATGTACACTATACAGCTTTGTTACTGTAAATTCACTCTTCAAATCATAGTTCACGTGTAAAGATTTAGTCGCTGTATCAACATTTATTGTTTAAAGAGTGTGTCCCATTTCAAGAGATTAGTTTTGTTTCATTCACCCAACACTAAAAACATGCAGTTTATCAGGCTAGATTTATCACTGCATCGTGCAGGGGGAAGTCACACTGGGGCAGCAGCAGCAGCGACTGTTATGAAAGCGAACACCACATTAATCTCAGATATCACTTTAAACGATGACAGGGCAGTCCCTCCTGTTATCTTCCTGTCCAGGAGCATAAGGGCATTGTGGTGGAGCAGCCGTCCATCCTGAGCTCACTGAGAACTCCGATGGCCACGGCCACTATAGAGCCCATCCCACCGGACAGACTGGGAGGACTGGGAACCTTTAGCCCAGTCAGCCCCACTGAGGAGAGGTCACCTGATGCTGTGTCCAGCGCCTCGGAGGCTACAGAGACCGGTCAGTCCACACACTTGACATAACAGTCGATAGCCAGACAACTCTACTCCGATTGCTGCTGGTGTATAGACTAAGAGACTCAAACATAGCATATGTTCTGGTCCAATATTTAGTTTTTGACATTGTTGAAATGTTGTACAATGTCCAGACTATTGGAAAACACCAGAATAAAAACATCCCGAATTGACAATAGAGTACATCTAAACTCTGTTTGTGTTTCCGTGTTTGCCCCTCCCTGTGTGTGTGGCCTTGTTGCTCCCTCTCATCCCTCTGTTCCTTCTGTACCGGCAGCGCTGAGCCCCCAGGTAGCTCCCTCCGCTACAGAGAGCTGTTTCGCCCGTCAGCACAACGTGTCGGACAACAACAATCAGTGTTTTTCTGGAGCCAACGGCCACCTCCCCTCGCAGCTGGCAGCACAAAGACCTGGAGCCATCGACAACCAGCCTCTGGTCAACACCGACCCCATGAAGGCAAGAACGTGTGTGTGTGTGTGACTGCTGCTCAGTTTACTTGAATCACATTTGTAGTTTGTTCTTTAATGAACTTTGTTTATGAATTTTATACACAAACTGACAGAAATGTTACTTTCATCGACAGTGTTATGTTACAGTAGTGTGATATTATAAAAACCGACATACCATACACAGCAGCAACAGTCAGCTCGGCCATATTTCACATATAACAGTAAACATAATAACCTCTACTGACCTTCAGGTTGGAATAAATTAAATGGAATAATATGGAGGTAAGATAAAATGGGGTTTTATTCAGGAATTATTCTGGAAAGGCCGTTTTCTCTGCATAGGCAAAGAAAGGTTCTCCACATCCTTTCATCCTATATCGGATTTTGTCAAGCTGTGAATTATTGAAAATTTCTTTTATCCACAGAGCATGAGAAGGCGGTGCTGGTGTTTTCCATCTCCTTAATATTAGACGTCTAGCCAATAACGTTACAAAAGCTGTCAGATCAGGTGAGAGCCTGGGCAGCTGAGGGATGCTGAACAGAGCAGTAATGGCATTAGGCTCAATAAGTGTCCCAGTTAGCCGCGCCAAGGTATTAAAGATCACAGTACAGTAGTTACATGTACACAATGTACACAACCAAAACACATTTTCCACAAGAGGGAACAGTATCATATATTCTGAAAAGCCAATGAGTGTGGTGAACAGCTTTACATTGAATCACCATGTCTGCCTCAGACAGATGACGTATACGAACATTTAAGAAAAAGAATAATGGTGTTTAGGAAGAAAGAGAGAACAAATGTAAGAGCTGGTGTGAAGAGATGTTTACATCTGTGGTTTATGTGAAAGTACAGTGAGAAGCAGATTGTGCAGCTTAGCTGTTCACACTCATTTTGGTTACATCTATCTTTGATGCAACTCCCAAACTAACTTTAATCCAGTCATCTGTTTACATTGCATTGTGGTCAAGCTGAAATTGTAAATGGATGCAGGTCAGTTGTAAATATTATATATTTACTGTATTAATAATATAGTTATAAATAAAATATGATTGCAAATCAGTTAATATAAGGAAACTGCTAATGTAATTTAAATATATATCACTGTCTGCATTATTCTTATGCTAAGAGTGAGAAGAGCTTAAGTTCAAAGATACACCTACAACCACCTCAAAAGCACACTAGTTACTATATGTCATCTAGTTTGTTGAACCCATCCATTATCAGAGAGATAAAAACACCAATTTATGTTTTATAGTGTTTATTTTTGTAGAATATCAGCCCTGTGGTGACTGTGCACAGCTTCCTATAACCAAAGCCTGAACCGGTGCACAGTAGTGCTGGGTGGATGTGTACTATGTTGTTTGTCAAGAACAGCCTTCACTTTCTGTTCATGCGCAGGTTAAAATAATAAGGTGCCGGGGTGTTGGTTAGCTCAGTTGGTAGAGCAGCCGTCCCATGTACAAAGACTCAGTCCTCAGTCAGCGGCCCAGGGTTTGAATCTGACCTGTGGCTCTTTCCCGCATGTCATTCCCCATCTCTCTCTCCCCACATTTCCTGTCACTCTTCAGCTGTCTCTGTCAAATAAAGCTCAAAAAAGGCCAAAAAAAGGTCATGGCTAAGCTAGCCATGACTTAGCGGACTCACATATACATGCATTGATTTTTTTATTTTCTTACTTAAAATGAGAGAAAACTTCTGTGATTTGAGAGAAAAGGCAAGTTTAAGGGAAGTTAAAAGGAATATTTCTAGAACAAAAGGGCTCAAGATGTGTGAATTAAGAGAAATAATTTGATCAGATAAAATCTGTAACCAAAGTATCAGTTTGGCAATTAACATGGTATTTTTTGACACCAAATAAATGGTGTATTGTCAGAGAGTGGGTGTAATAAGCTTCAGCCTACACCTTTTCACTCTGTGACAAAGACTCGTTTTGTGTTGCGTTCAGAGCACTTTGTGTAATTATGTGCCAACTAAAAGATTTTTCAGTTTCAATTCCAGTCTTGACAGCTCAGTGGTTACATCAGAGTAACCACATCCCACAGTCAGGAGGTGATCATGTAGCGTGGATCATGCACCGTGTTCGCGGCTTTGTTTTGGCATATGTTTGACATATGAGAACAATCAAGCTCCTCAGCCTCAGAGAACACTCCGGGATCAGTGCCTCCCTCTGGATTTGCTCTGAAACAAACTCGTCTGTTCACAGGAATCGAATGGCGGCTCCACAAAGATGTGCATTTAAAAGTCAGATGTGATCCGGACCTTTAAACATCATGAATGCAGATTTCACAGCCTGTTTATCTTGAATCTGTAACCTTGCACACATACAACAAGACTTCAGTGTGTTAGAAGAATATTTTTGTCATGTTCAGTTTGATAGGAGAAATAATCCAAGATTCCCAGTTAGGAAGCACTCTTCCTCTGCTGGCAAAAGCTGTCGGGGACCAGATGGTGCTTCCTTTTTCCTTTTGTCTTATCTCTACAATTTGTTGCAATGATAGCAGGCTGCCAGCCTGTGCATAGCATTAGGATACTGCCTCTGTCTATTATCTGTAATTCAAGTAGGCAGTGTCTTTTGTGTACGTATTTAAATGCTGATGTGTGTGTGCTGTGTCCCTGCAGGCCCCTACGTTAACCATGGAGGGTGGCAGGCTGAAGCGCTCCTTGCAGCTGGCGCCTGGTAGGGACTTTGAGACCGTGCCAGAGCCGGTGTGGCGGGCTCTCTACCACTGGTACGGTGCCAACCTCAGCCTGCCGCGACCGGTGAGTGACGACAGCCCATCACTCAACAGATAATGAACCTCGCTATCACTGTGATGCAGCATCGGGCAATACTAACATCAGACCTGAATTTCGGAGGATTCTGGTTTATTCCTACCGAGAGAAAAAAACAGGTTTAACACAAGTCAGCATTTTATCAAGATCTGAAGGACTTTATTTGGACTTAGACCGAAAGTGAAAGCTCCTGAAATATGAATAATGATGGAAACTACAGTATGTACAGCAGGTCAGAGTTAAAGCAGTGAGTCATTCTCTGGATTGTGATAAATGTTTACAACACATAGTTTCAGGAAAGGTTGACAGTTGGCTTTTCTCTTCTAAACAAGTTTGACCGACCTGCACGTTTGATTGCTCACGTCGGTCGACCTGTCAAACTCCTTTGTAGTGATGCCATGCTCCTGTTTTCTCATACGTTCGTAATTTGAGCATTGTAATGACTAATATGATGATGAGTAAAAGAAATTTAAAGACCTGACCTGCAAATCGATGCCTTTTAATATGTAATTCAAAGGTTATGCATTGGTGTTTGCTATATAGAAAACATGGGAAAGGAAAATGTTCCAGAGCTGTCTTATTTACATTCAGGGATCATATGAGAGTCAAACCTCATGAAACCTTTTAGTACTTAGATTAAGACAGTTATTTTTTGTCTCACAGGTTTTCTGAAACTTTATGTTTAAATATGCAAATGAGCCATTATGTAATGCTAACTTTTGGAGAAATCTACAGACAGAACAGACAAAGTGAAGTCAAATAAAATGTCCATTAGTCTGAAAGAAGACAGACAAAAAGCAGAAAATATTAAAATTCAGTTGCCTGTTGTGTCTCACAAATAGCCCAAATTAAAGTTTTATTTCTGAGGTCTGACATCGCAACAATTCCACTAAAGTGGAGGAGTCAGTCAGATGTGATCATACAGAAATGAAACTACAGATAAAAGACTTATCTCTGTTTAGCATGCAGAGATTTGCATCTGACATTTAAAGGTTTGTGACAAGACTTGAAGCTTGACTTGGTCCAAACATTTCTGCTTAAACACTCTGCCACAGGGGCGGTCGGTAGCGTAGTGGGTTAAGCGGCCGCCCCGTGTGTGGAGGCTACAGTCCTCGCTGCAGCTGGCCCCGGTTCGAATCCCGCATCGGACGGCTAATTTACTATGTGTCACTCCCCCTCTCTCTGCCCCCTGCTTCCTGTTTATCTTCAGCTGTCCTATCATTAAAGGCATAAAGGCCAAAAAAAAAAACACTGCTCTCTCTCTCTCTGCCACCAACGAAACAACTCAATATGAAACATCCTGTGGTAACCCTGGTAACACATGCACTATACCTAACTAAAAGGCAATAATGTGTAATTCCTTTGTTGGTCTAGGCCAACTACAGAAGTCAGAGTCACTCTGCTCAAAGGTGTGCAGACTGATTGATCCACTTAGTGGCATCCGTACTTCAAAAGTTTAAAACTCAACTTGCAGAGAGCTCAAACTTTCCCTTCCACCCCTGCAGGTTATCCTGGAGAGCAAGACAGGCCAAGCAGAGCTGGAGCTCTTCCCCCGCTACCTCCTCTTCCTCCGCCAGCAGCAGGCCACACGCTCCCCCCAGTCCAACATCTGGGTCAATATGGGTATGACCAGCCTGCGAATGTTCCCACCGTATTTACCCCCACCAAGAGGTAACGTAAGCCTGCAGCAAGACCCAGAGCAAGCCGTCGACAAATGCTTAATTGAGCTACCCCGCATCCCCCTTTTTAATCCTCCTAGAGTGGACTGATCCAGCCCTGGCAGTGCTCTGGAGTGGGAAGTGGAATCATTCTTTTCAGTCTTCACAGACCTTGCCATTCAAAGTATTAGTTTTGATGACACTCGTTCTAGTGCTCTACTCTCAACTGCCTTCTTAGTCTGCTGGATCACACTGAGCAAAGTTTTAAAACCAGTCTGGAACATGGTGATAATGTCAGGCACGTCTGCACTCTCCCATCAGAGGCTTTGTGAACAACTGAAAACACACTGTCTCAGTCTAATCCTGTTTCTGCTCTGAGCCTTCTGATTCATCAAAAAATGACAACACACAAGGGAAAGAATTCACTAGCAAACTAAACTGGCCCCCTTTTAAACCTGATTTCAGAAGCATTCAAACTCAAAGCTGTAAGTCAAAACATGTTACTGCAGGTGGAAAAGTCATGTGTCATCACTGTGGGTAGAAATCTGATCAGCGCGGTTTGCTCCCGCAAAGATAAGGTTCCATTAAAGTCAGAGTGACACAGCAAGTCTAGTCAAAGTTCAACAGTTGCTATAGAAATGCAAAATATATCAGCACATGTTGACTGTAAAATATACACCTGTTGTCACTTCAGAGAGACAGGAAGCTTCACTGAAATGTAGAAATTTCCCCAAAAGCTGATTGTTGATTGATAATAAAGTAGAAATGTTCTCAGCCAATCCTGAGGCTCAGAAACAGGCTGATCGGAGATAAGTATGATCCAAATAATCTAATATCATTTAAGATAAGGACTTCCAGTATGTGGATCAGGTGGTTGTTCTTTCAACATATCAAATACATATTTTATCAGCATTTAGGGACAGTATCAGATCAAATGTTGAAGGACTCAGATCAGATATGGAGGCCAAGAAACTTGATCAGGACTAATATAGACTTTCTACATCTATCCGTAACAACTTCTACACTCTTATGCCCAAGAGAGTGCACTGCAAGTTGAGGAAAAGAAGAAAACATTTTGACCACTTTGATGACACATTCATGGAATTTTACAACAACATCCGGCACATAAAGAAAATACAGAACGCGATGAAATCAAGGGGCATCAGGGACAGTTAGACAAAAAGATGATAATAATTAAAAAAGAGCTAGGTCTGGCATTACAGTCAATGTCTATAATTTATAACGGACCACACATCCAACCCAGTCAGTGTAGATGTTCTATACAACTTGCAGAATTTTCATCGTCATGCTTCAACAAGCTGTTTGGCCTTTAAATGGTAAATGGACTGTTCTTCCGACCACTCAAAGCACTTTTACACTACATATCTCATTCACCCATTCACTCACATTCATACACTGATGCGGTCCAGGTTCTTGCCCAAGGACACTTCAACATGCAGACTGGAGGAGCCATGGATCGAATAGGCGATCATCTCATTAGTGGACGATCCGCTCTTGTTCTTCTAAAATGTGTTTAATGAAGGTTCTCAGGCAAACCACCCCTGGCTGTACATGAACATGAGCTGCTGCGCCTGTAATCGCAGCCCCCACTTCACTAAATGACTGCAGCAGTGTGCAGACATATTTGAATATTGCTGTTCCAAATCAGGTGATTTTATTTCAGTCACTTCCTCTTCAGTCTATTCTTGTCTGATATACTCACAATAGAAACTCTATATATAGACCCACTCACTCCACACAATAACTGAAGCTGCATTTCACTCCAGTGTTTGGATGTGATGGACAATATAAAGTGGAAGTGCCTCCCTGCAAAACAGAAAGGAGATGACGAAGCATGAAGTGGAGATGTACACAGTTCTAATCAGGTTGGGACATCAGCACTCAGCGCTGGTCCAAATCGAGTCAACCGATCAGGTTTCAGGCGACAGCACAAACCCGAGTCCCCAGTGGAGCTGTGGTTTCCATCATGACTCACATTCTGTCTGTACGGCTCGACATTAAGACCCCTATCTCAGGCATGTGGCCAAATATCTCAAATGGATCTAATTATGCGCCATATTCCACATAATGAGGCAACAGTAGAGCATGCGAACAAGTGTGGAGGATGGTTCATTTTGTGTAGAATGGAATAGCAAAGCTGTGTGGACAGAAAACAAAATAACATTTGGAAATCTGATAATAAAATCATTGGTTTTATTAATAATTTTGAAATCATAAGTTGAGTGAAGCGTTTGAATTGATTTAACAGGACTAATATTGATTGGTTTGTATTTGATTAATCCAATCTGAGTCCACTAAATCCACTAAGTTGATTGACCAATCAAAGTCTGCGCTGGTTGATTTTTATTTTCAAAATAAAAGACTTTCTTGCTGCTTCCTTACAACTAATCCTCAGTCACCAGAATTCTGTTGTCGGTAACCTAGGAGTTGAATGAATACACACCGGATGTAAAATCTGTGTGTTCAGACGAGTGTTTGGCTCATTTTGTGAACCTGTCCTCATCGTCTGCTTCAGCAGGTAACATGCCGTCCCCCAACGCTCCTCTGAAGAGGGTGTTGGCCTACACGGGCTGCTTCAGCCGCATGGGCACCATCAAGGACATCCACCTGTACCTGTCCCAGAGACTCCGCATCAAGGAGGAGGACATGAGACTCTGGCTCTACAACAGTGAGGTGAGCCACAAATCTGCCATCACCTTTCTATATTAGGCTCTTATGAAACATCAGATATTAGTCAGCCAGTATATGACACCTTTTTTCATGAGGATGAACCTGGTGGGTGATGTTGGTTGCTGTCCAAGGAACGCCACCACCTCAACATGGCCCCAGGACATGTGTAAAATGTCTGATAAATGAACCATGTGAGCCAAACATAAAGCAGATAATTGAGCTGTAAAACTGGATTTTTACTTGGTGTCCCTCCACAAGACAGGATCACAAGATTCCACAGTAATGTACGTTGTAGAACCCAGCTGATGACGTGCTTTGTGCTACAGATTCCCAAACAAATGAATAATTAATCAAATTAGCTGTAGCTGTGAAGCTGGGACAGTTGATAATCCAGCCTAGATTCAAAATGCTCTTTGTCCAACCACAATGCATACATTTATTAACAATACAGAAATTCTCAGAAAAGGATGAGCTCCTTTAAAAAAGAAGAAGTCGTCAGCTAGTGGCAACCCAAGTCCAAAAATATTGGATTTATGATGGATTTAATGGATTTAAACAGACACACAATTAACTGGGGGGGGGCTTTAAGGTGTGTCTTTATTACCTAACCTTCAGGGTCCATGTGTCCATATGTCCATAGTGTGCTTACATGATGCATGTTCCTACATTGATCTTTGTTTAATAACATAAACACACAGCAAACCATAAAAAAAATTGTTTTTACACTGAGAGTGAGAGGAATGTGCTGGTTAATAAGACATATCTTAATGGTATTTTTAAACTGAACCAATGCAGAAGAAGTACACAGTGATCAGTCGATCGTAATAATAATAATAATAAATCAAAAGTTCTGAAGATCTTTGAGCATGTTTTCTGCTCTCTTTGTCCCGCAGAACTACCTCACCCTCCTGGACGATGAAGACCACACACTGGAAAGCCTGAAGATCCACGACGAGCAGCAGCTAGTTATTGAAGGTGAATGAACGCAGCTCTCTTCACACTCATAACAGTGCTATAACTGACAGATATCCTCATAATGTTTATATAATAGCAGGTCGTTCTAAATAATGAAACATGAAAGTGGGAGCAAAATGGTTTCATCACACAAATTATCTTCCTCCACAGTCAGGAACAAAGACATGAGCTGGCCTGAGGAAATGTCATTCATCGCCAACAGTAGTAAGATGGACAGACACAAAGGTGTGTGGAATAAACAAAGCTTGTTATGTTCTTCATGTTTTTCCATTAGTTAGGTGTTTGAATCTGACCATCATGTCCTTGTTCTCCATTCCAGTTCCCACAGAGAAAGGAGCCACTGGCCTCAGTAACCTTGGCAACACCTGCTTCATGAACTCGAGTATCCAGTGTGTGAGCAACACCAAGCCCCTCACAGACTACTTCATCTCAGGGAGACACCTCTATGAGCTCAACAGGTTTGTTTAAGTGGATTCCGTTGGTACAAAGTCATGCCACCATTGTTCTGATGTTTAATAACGGGCCCGTGTCGGTGCATTTACAGAACCAATCCCATCGGGATGCGAGGTCACATGGCCAAGTGTTATGGTGACCTTGTGATGGAGCTGTGGAGCGGCACGCAGAAGAACGTGGCTCCGCTCAAACTCAGGGTGGGCAGTTTCGATGTGTATCTCTTCACCTTTCTGCCAGCCGAATGTTGTTGTTTATGTGCTGCGTCTCCTACAGTGCCTTTAAAAATGCTTTTAAAGGTGAGGTAGAAATAAAGTTTATGATGTCATTACTTCTTCCCCAGTGGACAATAGCAAAGTACGCCCCGCGCTTTAATGGCTTCCAGCAGCAGGACTCCCAGGAGCTGCTAGCCTTCCTGCTGGATGGCCTCCATGAAGATCTAAACCGAGTCCACGAGAAACCCTACGTGGAGCTGAAGGACAGTGATGGCCGGCCTGACTGGGAGGTGGCCTCTGAGGTCAGAGATTACACTGTCTGCCTCTGGCTCTCAAATCTGATGCACAAAAAAGTCTTGATGTCGCTAATTTCACTGACACACAGTCAGTCCCTTATCTTGACTTCCTTTCTAACAGCTGAAAGCTCTAAAAGCTTTGCAAACGTACAAACGTCATTATAACACTTAATCAATATTTTAATAATTATAATGACAAACTGTCAGATAACAATGTGAAGGGGATCAATCTGCAGTCTTCTGGAGTGTTATAGTAAGTTTTAGCTTATTGTTTATCCATCTGGCCCTCAATGCCGGAGCTGATCATTCCCGTTGTTGACAATGATTGTGATTCAAGCAGCAGCTCTGCAGTGAGTCACAGTGAAGGGTGTAGTGAACATCAGGCCTCTCTGGACCCTTGAAGGTACAGAAACCCTCCCTACTCCTCCTCCTCCTCCTAGTACTAGGAGTAGGGAGTAATACTGTCACATCCTCTGGTGTCCACTCTGAGAGAGATTCAGTGTCAGCAGCAGTCAGTCCATCAGCTGAACTCTCATTTTAAACCCTAATGTTGCTGTATTGATGTTCTGTTTGTTTTGTTATGTTTGTCCTGAGGGGAGGGAACTCATCACTGTGTGTGTGTGTGTGTGTGTGTGTGTGTGTGTGTGTGTGTGTGTGTGTGTGTGTGTGTGTGTGTGTGTGTGTGTCCCCATGATCCTCCACCTTCTCCGCCCTAAAGGCATGGGAGAACCACTTGCGTAGGAACCGCTCCATCGTGGTGGATCTGTTCCATGGTCAGCTCAAGAGTCAGGTGAAGTGTAAGACGTGCGGACACATCAGCGCTCGCTTCGACCCCTTCAACTTCCTGTCTCTGCCCCTGCCCATGGACAGCTCCATGCACCTGGAGATCACTGGTGAGGCGGGGGGAGGAAAGATTCTGATCATGAATTCCTCTTTTTAAGTTACAAAACCTGAATCATGTGTCATGTCGTCATGTGTTTGTAGTCATTAAGCTGGACGGCTCCACGCCTGTACGCTATGGCCTCCGGCTGAACATGGATGAGAAGTACACTGGGCTGAAGAAACAGCTGAGTGAGCTGTGCAGTCTGAAGCCGGAGCAGATCCTGCTGACCGAGGTCCACACCTCCAACATCAAGGTACAGAGACTGTCCCACTGTCACAACATGACGTGTAGCTGCTAACGCTGAGGCCAAGAAATAGCTTCACTTCACATATTCTAAATGAAAGTGTTCTTACCTCCAGCACCACAGACAAAATTCCATTTATCCACACACACAGTAACAAAGAAAGGAAGTTTGAAAGATTGAAACCTAAGCTGAACTGACTGTTACTAGCTTTCTTATTAGCTGTTCTTGCTGCTATCATCCTCATCATTTGTGTTTGTCTTCTGAGGAAAAAGTTTAGTAAAATAGAACAATGAAGTAGACATACTGGGAACCAATTTAAAGATTGAATTGTCTACCCACAAAGTCTCTAGATATGTCACCAAACTCTTTAAAAACTACACGACACTCATTTGTATCATGCACATATATACCTATATATAACAGTGAATATAATTATCATAGGAAAAAAATAAGCACAGTGTAGTAATTTTAAAAAAAGTATAATTTGAAATGTAAATAAGGGCATGGATGTAGTGAAATTATAACAATGAAACTTCAACATCTCCAAATCAAACAAACCCAACCCCCTTAGCCGTGTTTCCATAAATCTATGTTGACATTCGTTTTGAAAAAAACGTTCTTTCGCTCTCTTGAGATGATTTTTGCCATTTTCAAAAGGTTCAGCGTAACACACATCATGGCCACATGTCACATGATCATTCCACACAGATCTGCAGTCTGTTTTCTGTGGCTCACTGCCCTCTTCTTCTGGTGTTTTAATTGGAGAATTTGGCACCACCTACTGATTATCTCATGAACCAACTCCTAATAGTCACATGACAAACATTGATTCGCATCATGTTACTCAAAATTCAGTTAGAATCTGTGCTACATTTGGTCGGAAGCACAACCCTGAGGACTGCACATTTAAAATGCAAACTGTCGGCATGACTCGACACCACAGGAGGTGCTCCTTGTTATTTGGGTAAATGGCCCTTTTTAATGAGATGAGGTTTAGGTAGAAACCTTAAAATAGCTTTAATAATGTTGAGAATATATATTTTTTTATACCACAGAGCAGATACGTGCAGACACTGTGTGTTGCATAATCTCGTTAACAGTGACAGGACAAAATGAAACTTGTAGTATACTGTATTTAACAGAGAATTACATCTTGTGTCTGGGCTTCAGTCCACTGCAGGTTTGCTGCCAAGAACGGGATCTGATTGGATTAATCTAAATATCCGTGATCTAGAATAGCATGTCCTTTCTATGTGTGGTTCCATGCTTTTGTTGAAGCAGCAGAAAACCAAACAGCTTGTATAGATTCAGTTTGGTGAAGGGAGCATGTGATGGGATTCGTGGTGATTTCATCACACACAAACAAACTCGGCTACTACTGCAGCGATGGTGACATTCTGAAATCATGTTAAGAGAAGAATGTAATAAATCTGCAGCCTCCTGGAGCATGAGAGTGAGTTTTGGCTCATCATTTATCTGTCTGGCCCACAACTTGTGTGTTTTGGTTCATCCTCACCGCTCTAAGTTCCACTGGGTCAAGCTGAGTCATGTAGCCTTGCTATAAACCATCACTTAAGCTGATGTAATCTTCTAAACATGTGGAGCATCTTATGAAAATGTCTTGTGGGCCACATCTGAACTCTGGATGATAATTGTTTAGAAAGTGAAAAAGGATGCACATCGATGGTTGATTGGTTGATTCTCTTTCCAGCATTGTCTTTTAACCTTCATGACTGCCAGCAGCTTTACTACACATGTGGTTATTGCACTGCCCTCTGATGTCCAAACCCTGTGTGTCTGTGTAGAACTTCCCTCTGGACAACCAGAAGGTCCGGCTGTCCGTCAACGGCTTTCTGTGTGCGTTCGAGATCCCAGTACCAGGTTCACCAACATCACTGAGCTCACCCACACTAACAGGTAAGCGTCACTCTTTGTCTTAGTGCTCTCATCATCACAGATCTATCTGAATGCACACTTATCCATCTTCTCATTTCCCTGCATCTCACCTTTGTCAGACATCACCCCAATAGCCAACGGCTCCGCTGCTAATGGTAACCTGAGCAACAAGCCCGTCCTCACCCCCAACGGTGGGCCCAGCACCATGGTGCCCTGCAGCCCTGAGACACCCCTGACCAACGGGGTCGCCAACGGACACATCACACCAGTGCA
Organism: Larimichthys crocea; assembly: GCF_000972845.2. Classification (NCBI taxonomy): domain Eukaryota; kingdom Metazoa; phylum Chordata; class Actinopteri; family Sciaenidae; genus Larimichthys; species Larimichthys crocea. The sequence continues at coordinate 688,771 of NC_040017.1, read as the reverse complement.
GGAGAGCCCCTTCATCGGATACATCATCGCCATGCACAGAAAGATGGTGAGAACTCTCACAAAGAACAGCTACGTCGTGGCTGTCCCAGCTGTTGATGTCACTAACATGTCTGCGTCACCTCCCTCAGATGCGCACAGAGCTCTACTTCCTGTCATCTCAGAAGAACCGGCCCAGTCTGTTCGGCATGCCGCTCATAGTTCCCTGCACTGTCCACACCAGTAAGAAGGATCTGTACGATGCCGTCTGGATCCAAGTGTCCCGACTGGCCAGCCCACTGCCCCCACAGGAAGCCAGTAACCACGCCCAGGACTGGTACGTTGACTTCATTTGTCTTTTAACAGAGCTTCTTCTTCCAGTACTTATGCTAAGCTAGGCTAAACACATAGCATCTTTGCACTGAACTTCACGGTGCTTTATGGAACAGCCAATAGCTGTTTCTGACAGTGCTGTCTCTGACTGTTACATAATATTATTGAAGAAGATTAAGAATGGCCTGAGTTGATCCGCACAGTCTGTAATCAGGGCTAATCACTATGAGCTATCTAAAGCCTGATCCATTCTGCTGTTTGTTTACTTTACTTCATTCTGTGTTCAGTCACCTGACAGTGACACCTCACTGTGAGAATTAAATCAAATGATCTCTCTCTTCTGACAATCATTGTGAGTGACAAAAGTGGAAAAAACAAACAGTTTGAAATGATGATGTGTGCATGATGAAGATGGTGAAGATGGTGAAGATGGTTCTGATGATTCTGATGGTTCTTGAATCCCTTTTTTTCTTCTTTGAACCTGCAGTGATGACAGTATGGGCTATCAGTACCCCTTCACTTTACGGGTTGTGGGCAAGGATGGCAACTCATGTGCCTGGTGTCCCTGGTACAGGTAAGACACGCACACACACACACACATACGTGTTACTAATTACAGAGTAATGTGTTCGTTATTGTCTGGATTTGTGTAACCTGAGGAAACAACTTCTCATCTCTGCACAAAAATAGATGAAAAGCAAAAATTAGAGTGATGCACTTGTTAATGATGAATGTTAATCATTTACATGTGAAGTTGCCTGATCTTCTGTGTGTGTGTGTGTGTGTGTGTGTGTGTGTGTGTGTGTGTGTGTGTGTGTGTGTGTGTGTGTGTGTGTGTGTGTGTGTGTGTGTATTTCCAGGTTCTGTAGAGGTTGTACAATAGAGTGTACAGAGGACAGAGCCTCTGTAGGAAATGCTTATATAGCTGTGGACTGGGACCCCACCGCCCTGCACCTCCGGTACCAGACCTCCCAGGAGAGGGTAAAAACACACTCTCTCTCTCTCTCTCTCTCTCTCTCAAACTCACACACACACACATATATTCTCTCTCTCCAAGGTTAGAAACAGCAGATGAAGTCACCCCAGACAAAGTAAAATGTAGCGTTGTAGAGGACATTCTATGAAAATGTAAACAGGCATGTTTCTCATGCACTGGTCAGTGTGTTCTGTCATCATGTCTTCTTTCACACTAGTGGAAAGCACTCAAAATTTACATTTATGTATTCATTTGACTTTGTTTGTGTCTGTAGATTTCACCAAAAGTTAGCACTTTTAAAACATAAAGTTTCAGAAAGGTTGTAACATAAAAAATTATTTGTATATTATCTCAACAAGGACAACATAACACCAAACCATCCATTCTGATTCCTGTCTATATTCTGATGCTTTGCACAGAGGAATTTGTTCATACGTCATTCAGGCCGATTTATACAACATTGAATTCATTAAAACATGGAGAAAAGTCTTTTTTTTTTTTTTTTGGGCTGTAAAAACCTTTGACTGTAATATGTCAACAAACCGAATCAAGAATTTTGAACCTGGCTTTATCGCGAGCTTCACCTTTCTGTTCTGGAAATTGGTCAAGGTTCTGACTGTCACTGTACTTCAGACGGGTTTTATGTGTAAATCTGGAGATAAAAAACCTGCTGTAGTTCAGAGTTGGACCACACCGAGTCCCCAGTGAGCTGCTTAATGCTCAATCAGACAAAGGATGCAGTGACCTGTCAGCTGGTTTGTGTACAGCAAAGATTAGTGCTGCCCGTCACTGTCAAAGCTGCTTTGACTGCAACTTTGACAAAGCATAGAAAACTGCTTAAAACAGGAACTCACATACAGCTGACAGATAACTGACGTCTGATTCAGAATCAGAATGGACAGTACTGGGTCTCCTCTCTGGGTGTCCTGGTTGTAGGAAGACACACTGTCACTGTATCATGGCGTCGGTGGTCTCCCTGCAGATCGTGGAGGGCACTGCAGTGTGGAGCAGTCCCGTCGGGCCCAGGCTGAGCCCATCAGCTTGGATAGCTGTTCTGAAGGCCTTCACCAGCGAGGAAAGAGCTGGGCGAGGACGAGCTCTTACTATTGCTCCAAGTGCAAGACACACCGGCTTGCCACCAAGAAGCTGGACCTCTGGAGGCTGCCACCAGTTCTGGTCAGTGGCACTTTAACCTGAGGCTTGGTCTCACGGGGGTAGTTTGTTTTGTGGAGAGCTCGACATGTTGGTTTTTCAGCTGTTTTACTGCAAGGACAATACAGTGAATGCGTCCTCTTTCTTCAGATCGTCCACCTGAAGCGTTCCAGTTTGTAAATGGACGCTGGATCAAGTCCAGAAGATTGTCAATTTCCCGAGGGAAATTTGACCCCAGCGCCTTCCTGGCTCCCAGAGACCTGGAGGCAGCACTGCCTCCACTCCCGCAGTGAGAGCGAGGATCTGCTGAGGATGGTGAGAAGATAACCTGTCCTCTATCTCTGCCCCCGCTGGCTTCTGCAACCTCCCCAAAGGTGCACAATGTTGATTCAACCCTGATTTTAGTTATTAACAAACCACTCTGAGGCACAGACCACATTTTTAAGATTCTTTTCCTTATGTGTTTGATGATTAAGACTTGCCATGTGGAACATAACAGACAGAAGTGTGTGTATATAATATATGAGAGAGAGCAGTGTTGGGGCTGTGAGAGGGGTGTATCTAACCCTGTGGTTTCTCAACAGCCTCCCCTGCTTCTAGCAGGGAGGTCAGCACCCTCTCTCAGCCGGACCAGCAGCCCCTTCCGGCAGCCCAAAGACCGGCAGTGGGGGTCGCAGGCCAGGCCGGCTACGCCTGCCTCAGTTGGGCAGCAGACACCGCCTCTCCAACAGCAGGGAGGCCTTGGACTCCGAGTCCGAACCACAGGACACAGACACAGATGGGAGCACAGCAGGGGCCGTGGCACCGGTCCCTCTCGGATCCGGAGACGTGGTGACGTCAGAGACCTCGTGTGGCACCGAGGCGTCCAGCAGCCACTGCGACGTGGTGCTGATGAACGGCGACAGCAACGGGCTGAGCTCAGACTGCAGCACTGAGAGCAGCATGGACCCCGACAACTCACTGCTACAGCACAGAGACAACATGTGTCTGGACGCCATCTACAACCTCTATGCAATATCAGTAAGTAGCACACATCAGAGTCACACACACACATACACGTGGTTTGGATTGGCTCTCACACATTTCTCTGCTCTCTTCAGTGCCATTCAGGAATCATGGGAGGAGGCCACTATGTGACATATGCCAAAAACCCCAATGATAAATGGTACTGTTACAATGACAGCAGCTGTAAGGTAAGATGTTTCACACCTTAGCACACCTTAACTGACTAAACACTCACACAGATAAAAAGTGTCCCCTTTGGAGTTTGGACAACCAAACATCAATTATTATTACAATACAATCGTTATTATTATTATTATTTTTACTTACTAGTCCAACAGCAGTCAGCCCAGCTCCACGTCGGTTCTCACCGACTAAAAGTCAGTCCCAGAGCCACCGGAGGACATCAGAGGGAAAACAGAAAACATTTTCTCCATAAAATATGATCCAGTTTCACTAAAATCAGTCAAATAGTTGGAGGTGTGTGACTTAGTGCTGTAAAGCATTATGTACTTCTCATGGGTGATCGTACCTGGAGCACAAATGGAGTAGAAATCTGTTAAAGAAAAGTTACATAATGTTCCTTTAACAGTGAGTTTGTCTGCCCTAAAGGAAGTAGCTAGCGTCAGTGTTACCTTCACAGATAAGAACAAAGTTGAGGGTAACGTCAGCAGCTGTGGCTCTGGATTGGATTTTGTGTTTTGTGCTGATGACCTGATGGCGTCCTCATCCTCAAATTCTCCTCTGGCTAAAATACGACTGTAGTGTCACCTGTGGCAGTAACTTATTATGTTGTAAACATCTGGATGGTGTTATGTTGTAAAGAAATCACAGTCTGTGATCAGGTTTATTTTCTAGCTCTACACTGATAAACTGAGATACTTCATTACCAAGTCTTGGTAATATGAATCATCAGTTGATGATGGAGCGGACTTTTTGCCTCAATCCGTTGATCTGTTGAATCAGTGAACAACTTACCGTCATGTCACATACTCGGTGATTGCATGCATATTTTCTGATCCTGTTTCATGTGAGACAGACCTCACAACAAGCTCACAAAGCTAACGTTAATTATCGTAGTTACTATTACAGCAAGCCAATTCAACAGGCCACAACAAATGAGGAGTCTAACTTTGAATATATGAAATATTGAATATTAATTGATTGATGTAGCATACATTCTTTAAATGCACCAACAATGAAACATTATGATGAAGCATGGATTATTATAGATGCATCAATCTGTACTTCACTTTACTCAACACATACAATGATAACTTATGGCATGGACTGTTATTGTATACTATGAGTGCTTACTACAGTTGATTGTTGAGGTGTGTGTGTGTGTGTGTGTGTGTGTGTGTGTGTGTGTGTGTGTGTGTGTGTGTGTGTGTGTGTGTATTGGTGAATATAGGTAGTTATAATGTGTTATAATCAGTCAACCTCTAATTTATCACTAGTCAAGAGCTTCCATAAGACACTTGAAGTCATAATTCATCATAAGTCACATCTATAATGCTTTATGACTGTTGATGTAGTGCATCAGAAGGCATTATGTGTGAGTGTAGTCATGAAGCATTATGAATTCCCCCTTCATAAATGTGCCCCTCTAAATGAACTAAAAAAGAACATGACTCCATTATTATGTCCAGTATTTGAAAATGATTGACTTCAGTGACATCTAGTGGTGGATCCATGTCATCACATGTCTTAAATGTTTTACTATCTCTGCTATTGTAACAACACATAACCCTGTCCCCTTCACAAGATCAGTCACATGACCTCCACGTGTTTTCTCTTCTTCACCAGGAAGTGCACTCTGAGGAGATCGACACAGACTCAGCCTACATCCTCTTCTACGAGCAGCAGGGGGTCAACTACTCGCAGTTCCTCCCAAAGGTTGACGGCAAGAAGATGGCCGACACCAGTAGCATGGATGAAGACTTTGAGTCCGACTACAAGAAATACTGTGTCCTCCAGTGATGGCACCTCGTCTTCCATCAGCCCAGCACTACACCCGCCGCTGCTCTGAGCAGGCAGCACCAGACGTTCAGATCTGCTCCGCTCTGAAGAATTCTCATAAACTGCTAACGGCTAGAGTCGGACTGTGTCTCTCTGTCTTGCGTCGCAGCACTTTCTACACTTGATCGCAAAACATGGATTAGTGCAAAGGTTTGCCAAGACAACAAAGCTGTGGTGAAAGCACTAAACAGGTGCACTTTGCTGAGCCCAACAAAACAAACCCCTCCGCCGCCTCCTCCTCCTTCTCCTTCTCATGCCATAACATACATGTAACATATACCTGCATACTAAACGCATTTCTGAATGTATGCCAGTATGGCCATAAGTCATGAAGTGATGTTACTCTGCATTTATCACTTGTGAAGCCAGAATGAAAAAAACATTTACACCCGGAGTTATCATGTGATCCGAGCATTACCACACTAATTCCAGGTGTTAACGCAAAGCCAACCATTGGATCCAGATTGAGTTTTAAATGCCAAGTGTTAACGCAGCCCAAGAGTCAGAGCACCTGTGTCTGATGCCACAGGTCAACGTGATGTTGAAAATTTGGATATCGTGACAAGCTTTAAAAAAACAAACAAAAAAAAAAACGGTTGTCTAAAGATTTTATTAGCGATAGTGTCACTAGGGAAAATATAAGTCATATGCTACCTCATCGCTTCACGCAGTGTGTCGGCCAACTGTACCCTAGAAAGTCTGTGACAGTATTAATAATAATAATAATTAAAATGCTTCCTTTCAGCGTAGAAGTCGTGGTTACACACATTTCAGGAAACCTTCCCCTTCAGAAATCTCCCCTCACGCTCTCACAGGTCTTGGTGTGGACATGAAATTAGGCATTCATGCCACAACTGTGTCTCATCCCACAGCTGCCAAAATGTCAGTGGTGATTTGTGCAATGCTGACTTGTGTGTACACATAACTTCTCCAAAAATACACGAACAGCTTCAGTGTGAGTCTTGGTGTGTTTAGGACAGGTGCCATGATTTAAAAAGAGAGGGGCTTAAAGGATGATATACATTATATGTTTAATACTTTTTTCAGTTCTCAAATGCGTTGTTTTATAAAAGATTTATTTTAATGTGATTTTTTTTTTTTTAAGGCAGGCTTCAGGAGCTACTTCAGGAATGGGAAGGGTCAGGAATGGAGATATATGTGGTTAAACTTTCCTTCACAGCACCATCACACCTTTCACCTGCTGCAATTCTCAACTGTTTAAACTCATCTGTCACACTCATGTTCTCACCCTCCCCAATGAGATGCAAGAAATGGTTGCAGTCACTTAATCGTAGTAACAAATTGATTTTACCTGTCATTTTAACATTCTATTAATTAAAGAGTAACTTAAGAGTAGTCACAGCTGGACACATAATGGTTAGTTTAAAAAGAAACGCATCAAAATGGATCCTGGAAAATCAGATATTGTCTTTTAAATTCCACACATTGGTCTTTCTGGTCAAAACCATAGACTGTATAAAACATGGATGTAGTCTCCATGACGTCACCCACAGGTTTCTGAATAGCAGTGAAGCTCAGTGTAGTGGCTCTCTCAGTACTGCCTCTGCTGGCTCCCAAATATTTCACAAATGGTCAAAGAGGTTGATCGTGTGTGGAGCTGAGGTGGGCTGAATGGTGGCATTCACCTGTCAATCAAAGCGGCCACACTCTTAGTTCAGCATAACTTTAAGCCTTATTTTTAATGTGAACAGGTGAGTTGTATATAAATTCACCCTCAGTACATTTGTCGAGGAAACGAACAAGGAAATTAGCTACATAGACCAAAACAGTTTTTGTACCAGGCTGTAAACATGTTTATTTCTGCTGTGAAGTTGGACATTTGAACATGGGGACTTAAGGAGACTGACTCACTTCTGGAGCCAGACTCAAATGGCTTCTTGAGGAACTGCAGTTTTTGGCACTTCCTCGTTGGTTTCATTCGGCAGGCACAGAGGTTACCACTTAGTCAAAAACCATGCCACCTAGATTACCCACAGTGCACACGACACATTTGTCAGAGTTCACACAGTTCCCTCTGGAACCACAAACTGCTTCGTACAACTGTACAGTACAGCTAAACAGATTTTTATGTGTGAGTTCCTCTTTAACACCAGGCTGTTGTTTCCTGCGCTTAGTTGCCCCCAACCACACTGTCACAGTGTCCTGAAGTACACAAGTACATCACTGCAGCCAAGAGAAACCATTGAGGTTCAGTCAAAACCAGATCTTCAGGGGCTGTTAAGTTACTCTTTAAAAGTCACTCAACACGTCAACGTTCCCATACATCAGGTGCTCTTGTGCATCTTGTGGCACCCTGCTAAATATCTGTGGAGGCTTCACTAACACTTTCCAAATCGAAGTGACCTGGACTTAGAGATGATTTACCCCCCAAAGTGGGTTAATCTGGTCCTAAAGGGTACCACAGACCCAGTCATTTCCTACATGGGAGGTATATGCAACCATTCAAGTCACTGGAAGGTTTCTGGAAATGATGATGTCATTTAGTGCCAAATTATTCCATGTCCAGTTAGTTCTGAGTGTAATTTGGCAAAACACAAGGAAACATTTCAAGAAAGAAATTTGGGTTGTATGAGGAAGCTTCAGTCCCCGTACATAGATCCTCTGATATCAGACGTTGAAGTTGAGAGTTACAGTCTGTGTCTGGACTCTTGTCAGAGCTGTAAGAGTAACGGCGTCACTGCATTTGCTAAATATTGCTTTCATGTGAATATAAACTGTTCCTCATTTTATCTGACGGTTTGGCTGCTTGATGTGTTTGAGGTTAGTTTGGAGACGAACAAACAAATTCACGTTTGTCCGTGTGGCGCTCCTCCACCTCCTGCGTGGGGCTCGGTCTAATCACTGTGAACAGACAGAAGACGGTCTAGCGGCTCCTCCACAATCCTCCACTTTGTCTTTGAGATCACAGGAGATGAATCTCTGTGCTCAGCCCCTTTATTTTAGCTGCTGTATTTATGAGAAGGCGTCATCGTGGATGTATTTGGAGAGATATTTGTCACTGAATGAAAGTTTATTTTTCTTTGCAGAGTACATTTGTTGAACAAATGGAAACGTACAGATGAGTGCTATTTATGTTTGCTTGCTCGGCTCTTTTCCTTTCTCCTTCCCTCCGCCCTCCTGCCTGTACCGAGCTGTCCAGTTTGTGTCATGTTGGAAGCATCGTCACGTGGCTCAAAGGGAAGATCTTCCTGACGTTTTGTAGTGTTTGCTTCACGCTTTAACGGTGCAATAGCTGTCAATGTTTTTTTTAATTTGGGCTGTGTTCCTTCAAACGACTACTTGTGTGATGCTAAGCTTACCACACTTGTAGCTTAAAGTGTATTCACAAAAATACAATTTCAAGTAGGGGTTAATTTCAGCACAATTTTTTTTCCTAATCCAGGAACAAATATGTTCTGCCCGAAAGAACTGAACTCAAATGCTGAAATTGGGCAAACTTCTCATCCTGTGAACAACAGGGATGATATCGTAAGCCCCTCCCACTCACCACAAACCCCGCCCACCCCACCCCCCTCCCCTGAGAAGAAAAGTTTGGAGTGTGGACTGGCAGTGCAATCTACTACTGAGCTGTCTGTCAGTGTCTGTAGCCTCTTTTTATTTAAGTTCATTTCTGTCCGATCTGAACCAGAGTTGTTAATTTAAAGAACTTTTTTTGTAACGTGTTTGTTGAAAGAAAGTGACATTGCACTGACATGAAAACATGTACATATAAAAAAAAATGTGTTTTGTAAATAAGCCAATGAAAACTATGTATTTGAATATGAAACTGTACAAAATACTGTACTTGTAGTTGTATATGGAGTGATACCGTTGATCTGTAACAAAATACCCAAGCAACAAATTAAATTCTGCAGAAGAAATGACGACACCAGACTCAACCCTGTTTTTATTTGTATCTACAGAACATTGTTCAGTTCTAATTTGCTGCAGTATGCTGATCACTTTTACTAAATTTGTATATTTAAAAATGCTGTCACTTGGTGTAGTCACCACCTTTGCTTAGCATACATGTTTAGGCTAAAAGCACTTTAAAGTCCCCATGAAGTCATAATTAAAGTGTTGAAATGTTTTTCTCACATCTGTCCTCTGTCCAGCATCTGGACCAACACTGACACAAAGTCATGTTTTCAGTATGTTCAGGTATTCTACATGGTGTTTTAGAGTTTGTCATTTCCTCATAAACCATAAAAAGTTGTTGATGATGTCATCCTGCACTCAGGGGCGTGTACTAATTTTACATCCAATGAAACAAAATGAAAATATGACTTTTAAGTAAAGTTGGAGTTTGACTAATTCAGCCTTCCTGAATCCTCTTTCAGAAGAAATACGATTCATGCAGACTTCACATTATAAGACATCTCCACTGAAATGCTTTTTATTTTTTTATTTGACATTTCTGTAAATGTGCCAGAATTAGATTTATCTGACTACACGTGAAAAATAGCCTGGACAGATGTTACAAAGTCACCTTAAACACAGAACATACACACAGTCATACAAAGAGATCATGTATAAACATGAAGAACAATCATAAAAAGCAAAGCAAATATTAATGTTAGTAGAAACATCAATCAGATCACCCTCAGATACTATTTAAACATTCAACATAGAGGCCCATAATGCTAATGCACATACGAAACTGTACAATGATTGGAATGAAAGGTAATAGAAATATTGACTTAGTAAGGTATCCTTGTTATACACTGACTGAAACATAAAAGCATGCATAAAACACTTGGAAAACTACCCTTCTCCAGGGCATTTAGGGGGCTCCATTTACAGAATATGGCAGAAATGGAATATCATATTTATAACAATATTTTTACAGGTGAATAATAATAAAGAGTCCACCATGTTTAACCACCATGTTTCTACAGCAGCCCAGAATGGACAAACTAATACTGACTCTACATGGGGTGTTTCATGCATGTTTCATGGTCACCATATTTTTTCCTCCAAGCTAGGAAGGACAGGGTGATGTGAGAGGGTTGCAATCAGCAACTGCAGCGCAGTTGAAGCAGCACATCAGTGGTGGTAATGAGGAGGCAAGCGTCACCTTCCACTGTTGATCCCGCTGGTTCCGGGGGTTGGTGCACTAAACTAAGATAGTGAACATGTTGCCATGCTGGCAGCATTTAGCTTCGTCTAAACACGGCTTCACAGAGCTCGTAGCATCCTTCCTCTTTGTAAAGTGTTGCTGCAGTGAGCCTGTCTGCACATGAAAGATGTAACCACACGCAGGGTCTCTGCAGAAACTTCCCAGAAGTGAACTCTGCAACTGAAACAGACCTTTCTATCCTCCGCACCATGTGACAGACCTTTTCTTCACCTCTTATCTAGTCCTGACTGACATGTCTGTCCATGAAGATTTACATTATTGTTACATTTCAAGCATTGGGCCTCAGAGACTGGCTGGCTTACCCGTCAAAGTTTAATACATTAAAAATGTATAATGAGCTTATACATTTGAGGCATTTATAACCAGTACATTAAACCACCCAGCAGCTGTAAAGCAGGTAAAATTAGCTCCACCTCAAGCAGCTACATTAAAATGCATCAGCAATGTGAATCTATAGATTAAACATCAGCATCTCCTTTTTTTTAAAATACATCTTCACTGTGAGAGTGAGTCTTGAAGAGGGAGTTGATTGACCACAGTTGAGTGTTCATTGTATTGGTGCAGAATTTCATGGAGGGTGTGAAACATGTCATGCAGCTCAAACCACTTGCTGCTTCTGTTCGTTTCCTCTGCTTATGTTGTGGTTGACACGCGATGAGAGCTTCTGCTGCTGACAACACCGACAAGGCTGGAGGTTTCCACAACACATGGTTGAATTCATGAGGGCTTACGGACTTTTAGGCAGCTCCAAAGTGAATAAAAACCCAGAATAGAGCCACGCGGAACACTTCAACTCAAAGGCTGATCAGTCAACCAAGAATGGACTTGAAACTGGTGTTCATGAGAACACACAGGTAAGGCTGATTTAGGATGAAACTCTGTTATGAAGTCTAAGTGAGGAAAAATATTCATGTTTTTAATCATCAGTTTGAAAGTTATTTGTGACTAAACCTCAGTATCCTTCCTGCTCAGCCTCTCTTGATCACTAATCAACTAAAATTTCACCCTCCAGCCTGAGGTGACGTTCTTTGACCCAAATCACCTTCGTTTACCAGCCCTTGTTGACACAATGTTTGATAATTGCTCCTCCTGTCCGTGTCCAGGTGGTCTCCCAGATCCCCAAGGTAAGACTTTACATCAGTTGTGTTCACACTGTGACACGCTGCGGGATCAGGTTGGAGCTGACTGTTTTGGTTCTGTCACGTCTTTCAGGTTGGACCCTGGGTGTGCTTCCCTCCATCCTCATAGCGCTCCTCTCCTTAATCATCCTGGTGCTCACACTGCTGGGGGCTGCATGTCTCAAAAAGTAAGAGGCTGAACATTTTTTAAAAAAGTGGATGATCTGTCCTCAGAGTCATTAGATTTTTTTTATGCAGGTTTATCGCCTGAAGAGGATCATATTCAAGACTAACTCTACAGATTATTTTTATTATCATCGGTTTCAGTTAAAGAAGACTCAGAACTTTAGTTTTCACAGCAGAATAAACTCGTCTGAGCAGGTAGCAGATCTATGAAAAGCAAAATTGTATTTTTTGATCCATCTAACAACAACAAGCATTGTGCTCTTTTCCTGCTCAGTGGTCCTCGTGATCATGTCTGATCTATATTTTAACTTGTTTTTTTTTTTAAGATTATTTTTTTGGCTTTTTATGATAGGACAGCTGAAGATAGACAGGAAGCAGGGGGCAGAGAGAGTGACATGCACTAAAGGGCCATCCGATGCGGGATTCGAACCGGGGCCGGCTGCAGCGAGGACTGTAGCCTCTTACACACGGGGCGGCCACTTAACCCACTACGCTACTGACCGCCTCCAACTTGTTTTTTATATTAAATCACTATCAATTAATCACTCTCATTGAATTCACAGGCACTATATAAATCTGAAATTGACATTTATGACCTTGATCGATCCTTAGAGCCAGCAGCAGGTTTTGGTTTGGAGTGTCTCAATAATTTCATTTCATTTCATTGATGTCCTAAAATGTGCAAGACGAACTCTCATCAAAATGTCCATGTGGATAACATTTCCACTTGCCTCTGTCGTATATATTGAGATCAGCACTAGTTAGCATATGTTAGCATGCACAGACACATTGCCTATTTTAACTTTTGTTTTGCAGGTGAATATATTTTTCTATTTTATTTTCAGCTGCCTTGCAGAAACCTTTCTCCCTTTTTTAGCCTTTTATTTATTTATTTATTTATTTATTTATTTATTTATTTATTTTTACAAATTATGGTACTTTTTATGCAGACAGCGTTCTTTGGTCCGGACCATCCGAGAGCTGAGGGGAAACAGGTTTTTGAGGGATACTGCTCTTCAGCTTGAACCCCCCATCGTGCCTGTGATGCCGGTCATGGCTGAAGTAGAGGAAGATCAGGAACCTACTCCCCAAACCCTCCTACAGCAGGGAAACACAGTGAAGTGCTCCAAGAAGCTGTGGAAAGGCCTGCAGCAGGTACCACTGATCCTCCGCCGTCTTAGAAACATTTCACGCGCTCTGATATTTGACCTATTTTATGGGGCACTTGATTTCCGTCAGCTGAAGACACACCAGAGGAAATCACAACTGAATGTTGGCTGCTCTATATGTAAGAGCTCATGAGTGTGTTGGTGCACATTGTGCATCTTTTGTGTAAAACATCACAGATAGAGCCAAAATCAGTCACACTTTGACCTAGATGGTGTTGAATGTCCTGTCAGTCACCTGTCCTGACCCACTGCTGTTCTGTTCTCTCATGGCATTTGTTTAAGGAACCTCGTTTTACCAAGTCAGACCTGAACCTGCTGCAGCTGATCAAAGCAGGGAAGGAGGGCGTCTTCTACCAGGCCAGGATGACCAGAGGGACGTGTAAGGGCCACAGCATGTTCACCTGCAAGATCAGCAAGGAAGGTACATACATTCTCTGAAGGTTTAAACTCATAAACAATTCTCTGAGGCAGAAATAATCAGTTGTGGACAGACTACTGCTGCTGAATCAGGAGAGAGAGAGACAAAGATGCACAGTAGGAATAATAATATTTAAAACTATAACTATAATTCTAATGGAAATGTGTGTGTGTAAATAGACAGCCTGCAGTAGCATTACTTTAACTCCAGTTAAATTAAGGTAAAAAGTGTGAAGGAAACGATGAAGCTGAATCACTCACATGTCGACACTCAGCCGGACCTGTGGCTTTTTCTCACACATTTTCAAATGTGTCCAGTAAACCAAGTTTACTCTGAAACCAAACAGGTCTTCTCTGTATCACAATGGTTTTTCACACATTGTCTCATCCCCATAATACATTTATTTTACATTAATTGTAATTTGGCTCATGCAGATTTCACTTAAGCTGAATTGGAGTTTTTCAGTTACAGAACTATAGATTTTATTTTTCTCTTTTTTTTTTCTTGAGGTGTCCGTTCCAAGCACGTGGACACAGAGGTTTCCATCATGAGGAAACTGGTGCACCACAAGAACATCCTCCAGTTACTGGACTGGAACACCAGTGAGGGTGAGAGACATTTCTACACAGACTGAACTGGTCTTACAGTCTTACAGTCCTGCTCTACAGTGCTCCTCATTGAAAGATAATAGATGGAGCTGTGGATATGAACCGCTCTGCAAGTCCTCATGTTCTCATTTGTGCAGAGCCTTTTATCCTGATCATGGAATATGTAAGCTACGGCACTCTGAGGACCTTCCTGCAGACCAACAGAGTCCACCTGAGTGCAGACCCTGAACTGCAGAGCCTCCTTACCATCGCCTCCTACCACATCGCTCTGGCTATGCAGCACCTGCGCTCTAAAATGGTAAAAACACAACAGGAAGTACTCACAGTACAACTGACCTACATGAAGTTTCTTTTTACACACACACACATGCACACCCATGCTGAGTGGTGGTCTTCCCTGCAGATAGTGCACTGTGACTTGGCTTTGAGGAACATCATGGTCAATAGGTTTCCTTGGGAGGTGAAAGTGGCAGAGTTCGGCCTGGCACGAGACTTAACACGCATGACGAGCCGCCACAGCAGCCGCTGGAGAAACCCACGAGTAAGACACACACACACACACGCACACCCACACACACACACACACACGGCTGTGGCTCGGAAGTAGAGTGACCCCCAGTTCAATCCCCAAAGTGTCCTTGGGCAAGATACTGAACCCCAAATTGCTCCTGAAGGCTGCTCCATCAGTGTGTGAATTGGTGAATGAGATATTACTGTAAAGCTCTAAAGAGTAGTCGGAAGACTACAAAGGAGATATATAAGTACAGTCCATTTACACACAGATATTTTTGAAATTTCACTTCTGCTACCACACCAAAAAAAACAGATCAGTATCATAACTGACATGAGACGCTTATTATTATCACAAGATATTCTCAATTCTGATTGGTCAATTATAGTAATATATGGTCTGTTATTTTTGTATAGTAGACTGCTGATATGAATAGCAAACCATTTCTATAGACACAGTTCTGATCATAGACTCTGAGGGTTACAGCCAACACAATAAAATTATTTGTAATCAATTAGATCATTTTTAAAGGGTGATTCTGAACATTTGAATCACCTGTGCTACCAGTTTCATGGTTTATTTCTCAATAATAACCAGCTCGCTGTACATTATCAATGAAACATTTCCAGTCAAATACGATGCCTCTGAGTATGTATTATTTTAACATACATCGTCACTTCATGGTACATTTTGAAAAGCTGATTTAAGCTTTGTGCTACTAATTTAAACATGATGAGATTTCTACTCACGTCATGTTACCACATGAATCAACAGGTGATGCAAGTCTATATGCAGCTATTATATAAAACTAGCATGTAATGTATGTGTACGTGTCTGTCTGTGTGTTGAGGGGGGTTTAGCAACATCCTCTGCAACAGGAAACAATAGTTTCAATGAGATGCTGTCTCGATTTAGAGAAAGACCAGCAGTACAGTAACTGTTGTTAATGTGAAGAAGATTAATAATTTCCACTCTGAGCTCATAAATGTACTAAAATATGTATAGTTACCAACAATGGTGTATATATTACTGGTTTGTGGTGTGATTTTCTGTTTGAATGAGGTCACATTCAGGTCGCATTTTAGAGCCTCAACACTTTTTTCCATTGACTTTTACAGCAGCGTGTACCGCTGCGCTGGTACCCACCTGAGTACTTCAAGAACAACTACTACAGCTTCAAGGGAGACGTGTGGGCATTTGGCATTGTGCTGTGGGAGATGCAGACATTTGGTGAGCTGGTGGCACAAAGTGATTAATGCTAGGTCTTTCTTTGTATTCTCTACCACCTGAAAACAATGTGACTAGTAGAGGATTTTGGTTGTTTGATCTATACAGGATGTCAGATTTTCTTACTTTGGAACATATTTCAGTATATTGAATTTACATTTTCAGGCACACTGCCATATCCAGACCTGGAGACCTCAGAAGCAGTGGTGTACCACATCTGTATTGGTCACAAGAATACAAACCCTGATGGCTGCAGACCTGAGATGTAAGGAAAACTGACAATTACACAAGACACGTTGGTGTCATTTACTTGTTAGATGAGCAGTTTTAGCAGCTGTTGTACAGTAAATATACACCAAAAGCATTATCTTTATGTTATAACAAGACACACAGCTTTAAGATGTGGTGCTATGGTAAAAAAGTGTGAACGAAACAATGAAGCTGAATCTCTTTTCTCTCTTCTCTCTCTTTTCTCACACCTTTTTAAATGTGTACAAAGTTCACCCTGTCTCATATGAACGCTCAGATGCAACAGCAGTGAATGAAAGACGGAAAAGCCAAATATGACACAACTGTGTGTACTGGATAGTTTTATGAAAGGAAGGAAATCATCTCAAATCAAGCACCTTCAATAATCAGACAGCGCTACAACAGGCTTTAGTGGAAACTCTGAGCAAAGCGGTCCTGAGTGGGGATCAAAACCCCAAACCTTCGGACGCTGGCCTTTGCCCAGCACAAAAAAAGCAGTGTTTCCCACCATGTTTGATTTTTGTCTGGAGAAAACACCTTTAATAGCTTAAAAATCAACATCCATCAAATGAATATCTCAACTCCACAGGCTTCATATCATACAGGACTGTTGGCGGGAGCCGTACGCTCTGAGACCGTCTTTCACTGACGTTGTCCACATGCTGGAAACCATCATTGAAAATGATGCGGTAAGAAACAGCAATCATAAATGGTTTACAGGAATAATTATTAATGTTTTAAAGGTTATGTCATTGATTCTTTATATTTTCTATTAGTTCCTTTTCTATCATTACTTGAAAAACACTAACATTCCATTTCAAACATGACCAAAACAAACAACATGTGACCTTCATGGTGCCAAAAAAAAAAGTCAAGCTAACAAATTACTTTACTGTGAAGCCATTATGACTTTATATACTTGATTAAAGTCATATTATGTGTACTGCACTATATGTTCAGATATGGCAGGAAAGATTTTTTGTGCGATGATTATGTTACACTACAGTAGTTTTAGTACACATGAACAAAGAGTAGATTAGTAGTAGTATTTGGAATAAAAATGTCCTTGTAGTTATATGCATTTTTTGACACTCACTTCTTTTCTTGCAGGATTATGTGGATGTCGAGAGTCCACGGATTTTGGTGAAAGACGAGGCTGAATATCATGAAGCTAGATGTCTGCGAGCAGCCAGCGTCTCTATGGATGACAATTCAAATACAATTTAAATGAACGTACCGAACCATCAGATCAAGCAATATTCAAGTTTTACTTTTATGTTTTACTTAACTTTTGTTGTCTTTATTATTATTATATGTGTTAATAACTCAATTAAACATTCATTTTATATGTGATGTGCATTATCTGCTTTTTTCTTAGCTTTTTTCTTGGTGTTATTTTGTATTATTCTGAATAATTCACAGCTCTCTCTGAGAAACTTTTACTAAAAGTAAACAATCTTTGTTTTATTATCGATTTTGAATTTTAGCACGTTTCATTATTTAACCAGTTTAATATAATTAACACCTGAGCATTAGGTGAACTATTGGTTTGTATAACTCCGACATTTTCGAGGAGCACCTGAAGCAGCACGTCCTCTACCTTCTCCTGCTGCTGTCCTTATTGGACCTGCATGTGATGATGCCATGAGGAACGCCCCCTCTCTCCTTCTGCGAGCCAATAGGATCCATCCTGGGAACACGCGTTTCCACAACACGCTACCACGCGAACTTTGTCGCCTGGTTTTTCTTCTGCGTGTCGTGGATCTGTGTGGGTGACGCATCATGGCTCTGCGTGTGTTAGAAATCATCTTTTTCATTTATTTCGCCTCTCATATTCCAATCACAGTATTCATTGATTTACAAGCCCTGCTGCCTGCACACGTGTACCCTCAGCAGGTAAGTGTCAGTCCAAAGTTAAGTTCCAGTTATCTGTTGAACGTGTTTTGTGTCATGTGTTGAATATTTGCTCTCTGCAGCTCCGAGATGTTCTGCAGTGGTATGCAGAGGCGTTCAAAGACCCCATGGTTGTGGATCCTCCAGAGTGGTTCAAGTCTTTCATTTTCTGCGAGGCCTTAGTTCAGCTGCCTTTCTTTCCTGTTGCAACTTACGCCTTCTTTAAAGGTCAGTGAACACAACACGCTCGCGTGGGCGTTTGCCGCTTGTGCAGACAGTCTGGTCTCGTGCCTCCGTCTGTTTAAATGCTGCGGCGTTCACGGACACAGAAACACGATCTGAGCATGTAGACTGACGAAGTCTGTGTTTTATTCTGTGACAACGTCTCAGTGAACACAGTCAGAGTTGTAGGACTGAAATATGTTTGCTGTTTAGAAGAGGAGGTCATATTTTTGACATATTTTGACCGTTAAAGGAACAGTTTTTCTGACGTTGTTCATCGTTGCTCAAACCTGACCTCTCTTAGATTTTTGCTGTGGTAACACTAGAAAACCTGCAATTCAGATATAATATACAGCATAGAATTATCTAAGTATATAATATAGAATTCTAAAATATACTTTTATATGTAGTTTTGGTTCTATTAGACATGAGAGATTATTATTTTTGTCCACAGTGGTAAATTGCTTTTTGTTTGTGATGCTTACGGCAATTAAAAAAAACAAAAAAAATTAAAGGTGCAGTGTGTAAGACTGAGGGCCTCTATTTTAGGAATAAAGCAGACATGGAATATAATACTATACTAAAAAACTATGTTTATATGGATGTATAATTATCTGAAAATAAGAATATTTCTACAGTAGCCCAGAACAGACAAACTAAATACTGACTCTAGACAGGTCCCTTCAAGTGTTGTTTCTCCTTTACACTAGGTGATGTGAGGAGAATGCAACACAACGATTACACCTCTAGATGCAAAAAAATGCATACACAGTGGACCTTCAATGAAATTCAGCAGCAAGAATATTGGTGTTATTTTGTATTATTCTGAATAATTCACAGCTCTCTCTGAGAAACCGCTGTCAAAGAGATAAATCTTTCTGACGCCTTGTGTGTTTCTTGTCTTTCAGGTGGCTGTAAGTGGATCAGGACTCCTGCCATCATCTACTCCGTACACGTGGCCACCACGCTGCTCCCGATCATAGGTCACATCCTTTTCTATCAGTTTCCCGTTGAACCCCACCCTGGTCCCCAGACCATGAAGGAGCGCTGGCTGCTGGTCTCCATATATGCTCCATACCTTCTGGTGCCTTTGATGCTGCTGTTCACCATGCTGATGTCCTCCACATACAACTCCACCTCCAAGAGTGGAAACACATCAGCCAAGGCCAAGAAGAAGAACTGACTCCGAAACATACAGCTATCTAATTCACTCTGATTATAGGAGATTGTTTTCTACTTTTCTGAATAGACCATTTGTGTGTGACATACAGAGAGTGAGACTGCATAACACTATTACTGAAAAGAAATTGCATTTAAACCAGCCACAATGAGCACTTTTTATATCTTTTTAAAATTAAAAAGTTTGAACATGTTTTGTGTTTTAATTGAATACAGTAGAAACAGGAAGTGATAGCTGGATTCGAACCAGTGACGTTGGTATAGCATTCAATAATGGGAATCTTTAACCCCATTATGACGTCCTTATTGTACATATATAGGTGTTATTAGTTATTAATAACTCAGCCAGACTAGACCTGCTGTTATTTAACAGACTATAGATGTCAGTTATTAACGTACTTTTTTTTGTCAATTTAAAAACAAATGGAGAAACAAATTTAGCCGATTCACTCAACAAATAAAGGAAAAGCAACAAAGTCACAACAAGCAAGAGTACAAACCTGGGAATGAGCTCAAGCCTGATAATAGAGAATACAGAAATATCAGCAGTGAAGTAATGGCCAACAAATGACAGCATATGAGGGTTAATATTGTCTTTAGTAATGACTGTTATTATTGAGTCATATTAATGTTAGTTATTATTAATGTAAGTTAGTAAATACAAATTACAATGAACAGCATGTTATGCACCAGGACACTGAACTCAGTCAGGAGCTCAGGGAGGTTACAGTCCACCAGCAGCAGAGTGGAGCTCCTCTGTGTTATCAGTTCATCTGTGACTGTACAGCTAAACACCAACATCTTAATAAAGTCTTCTGATGGTAGCACTGACAGAGATGAGTCATCTTATAGCGAGGGGGGGGCAACTTGTGGTGCGATGTTCTGACAATCTGCTCTTGAATATGAACGAAACTAACTGACATACTATTAAACAACCTGAAATGGTTACAATGGTTACATCTACACACTTGAAGAGGTTTGATAAAGGTTAAAGTGTCACTGGGGATTTTCCCAAGCGTCTACAGATAAAATGTAGGTGGTGCCCACATAGACTACATGACAGTGTAGAAACAAACATTACAGTGGATTTAAAGATGTACTCTCATGCACTGTCAAAACACTGACTCAGTAGCCTCTTGAATTATGCTGCATTCCATTTACATCAGAAATCAGTGCTGGGAATGACGTCACACCCGAGCTGACCATGTTTCAAATGGAACACACCAACGCACGTCCCTGCCTGATAAACATCCATATCTTTCAAAGTCCTTTACCGCAGTTAACAACAAGTTCAAGCTTAGATGATAACCCTGATGATGTCATCAGGGTTATAATCTCAGACCTGAAACAAGTGCAATGCTGTCTCACCACATTGCTACTAATTTCTGAGGTATCTGTCAGTGTGGTAAAATAATTACACACACCACAGCATCGGGGCCACCAACAGCTTTTTATCACCAGCCTTTTAGATTATGAACTGCCTTCACACTTCTCTGTCATTTGCACATTATTATTGCGGCTCTTTAGTGAAATACACAGATTTCGTGAAGCTTTATAAGAATAAAAATATCTTTATATCTTTTATAGCCTTAACTATCTTCACACAGTGTGAAAGTGCAACACGTCCAGATGTACTTTACACATGATTTTACTGGAGTAATGGAAAGTCCCCAGTACATCTGCTCTCTCTCTCTTATCTTTAGACTGTCTCCACATGTCCGCACACAAGGGCAATAAAAGTCACCGACTAGAATCAGACCAGCACTGACCAGACCCTGTTGCCTGAGAAGTCCTCTGAAGTCCATCTATCAGAGGCGGTGGTCATTGTCTATCTTGTAATGTACAGGAGCTTAAGCCTGCCAATGTATGTAGGTCCCTGTAGATAGCTGTGATGGACCCCTCTGGCTGCTCATATGAGCTCATCTCTGCAGCTCAGACAAGCAGCACACACTTATTTCAAGGACTAACAGAGGGAGAATTACTGCTGCATCTGTGGATGGTCTGATGCTACCACAAGCTTCTTTTAATAGCTGAAATAACTGATCAATAATATCAGATCAATAATAATGTCTGTCAATCATGTCAATGATTGAAACGTTTAAGTAATTACTACCTTTACTGGTAGACTGACTGAGGTTAAGGCTCAGAGTAAAAAAATATTTGACTCAGATGACTGCAGATGTACAACACACATATATATTACTTATTACGTTAGCATTTTCATCTCAGTCAATTATTTACTGTTTTTATCTCTCGTACTCTAACCCATGGCAAAGGGAGTTTTTATGTACGTCTTGAACTGTCTTCATTATGTCCCTTTGTTTTATTCCCATTTTATTGCACCATGTATTTGTTTTGAAGCCAGAGATGAATTTCCATGTTAGTGGACAATAAAGATAGGCATCGATGTCAAGCCTTTCTTTATTGTTGGCTTAAAAGTATAGCATATATAAGCATACATCTGACTGTACCTGAATCAGCCTGTAAAATACAGACCATAATATGTTCTAACTGTAAGAATAAGAATGGAACCAGGTTCCTAAATCTTAAAAAAAAAATCCCAGTAAGAAAATACTGGGGACATAACCTCCATGCCCAGTTTATACTGTTATGTATGTCACAATTCAGGTTATGTTAACGGTACCAGGGTGCAATTATGTTTCCAGCCACCAGAGGGCGTCACGTCTAAACAGAGGGTTTACACACTGTTGTTTTCATTGACTTGTTAAATGTTCTGTTTTCCTCCATAACATGTATCCTTCTTAAGATTCATGTTCTCTCTTGTCAAGAAAAATGATTTTTCCCTGGTTTGACATAACAAGCTATGTTGTCATCATTGAGTCAGTGTGTGCTTCAACTGAATCCATTTTTGGATTCAGGCTATTGTTAGATCAATACCAGTGCTTCAGATCAGTACCTATTACTAATCATGTCGCATCTTCAAAAAGAGTTAAACACGTCATCTGCGTGTGTTGACAGCAGTGCCCCCCTCTTTCACCCCATTCTCTTTGTTTGCAAACAAATAAACAGAGGGAGTCATGTAAAAATACTATAGTAAATATCTGAAATATACATTATGCAACTCAGATGGTCTATATGATATTACTCGTGCAATATTTAATAGCAGCTTCATATATCTTAAAAACGGCTTTTTTTCACGGTGTCCTCAGAGCATCAGTAGATGGACTAACCCACGCAGCGGAGTGAAACGTCAAAGTTGGCCTTGGCGGAGGGATAGCTTATAAAACTGAAACATGGCACTAGTTTTCATTATTGTTCAAGTGAACGGCTGAGCGTGAGCAGTAGCAGCAGCGGACTGCTGTGTTGTGTCCGAGCCGTGCGGTCATTAAACACTGTACGCTTTGTATTAACGAGCTGACGTACAGCACAGCAGCTTAACGTGGACTGTAAATGTAAAACCGGAGGCGACGGTTGCCCTCACGGTGCTAACCTCAGATGCCCTGTCAGGCTTGAGGACGGAGGAAAACAGCGGAGTGTCTCCTTCACGTCACACGGATGAAATGAACGTCCACCGAGGAGACGGCGGTGTTTTTCAACGGGAGGCTTGTGTGTCCTGTGGACTCGGACGTGTCGTCTAAGGAGACTCATAGAAAGGACTGACGCCTTTAGACGAGCAGCAGTTCTGTGTTGACATTTGTGTTACATCCTTCACATTCTGTTTCTGACACTGACTGTGGACGAGCTCGCTGCCGTTGCCTAGCTTTACACGTCGCCGTGTCTTTTAGCGGGTTGAATAATTCAGTGTCGCCGCACAAGGTAACACTATTTCCATATTATTGTGAGCATGTTCGCAGAGGGCTGCTATGGGCAGCAGCAGCTATGACGCTAGGCGTAGCCACAGGGTTATGTCACTGTCAGGCTAACAGATAGCTCGGTGCCCGCAGCAGCTTCCAATCTTTGCACGGTCATGTCCAGCAGAGCTGACATCATGTAGTCTGTCCTCCCGACCAGGTCAGGCGACACATAGTGTGTTAGTGAGCCTCCTCGGAGAGTAATGCAAAGCTGGCTCAGAGACTGACAGTCGGCACCGATACACTTTAGCTCAGGATTGTTGTTAGCCATGGTCACAGCCGTCTGCTCTGTGTGACATTACAAACAGAAGGCATGTGAGTGCACCATGTCCTCGCTGCATCTCTTATTTATGCAATAAGGCACATCAGCAGCAGCAGCCTGTCATGAAATAAATCCGCAGTGCAAGAAGCAGCATCGCCAGGACTTGAGTGGATCACCTGCTCCGGGATTCATTTCTGAAGAGAGGGGGGAGGAGAGCAACATTCAAGGCTTGTCCATCAGTGCCCAGCATCAGCTGGACCATCAGCCACATCGGGATGGAGACTGTGGGAGACTTTGAGTACAGCAGAAAAGACCTGGTTGGACATGGAGCCTTTGCTGTGGTGTTCAAAGGAAGACACAGGAAGGTAAATAAATAGCTGCAGTGTTTCCATCCTCCCTGCTCCCTCTTCTCTCGCAGGGACAGACAAAAAAATGTGGTTCATTTGAAAATCTAGGTCATCAGTGGCAGTGCAGTTCTGCAACAGTGTATGTGTCACCTTATTTGGCTTTTTTTTAATGGTAATATTACACCACTTTTTCTGACTAAACATGTAGATCCAGTGTGATGTATGGTGCAGATGGGCTGTTTCAGTCATATTTCATCAGCTGCACAGTTGGTCAAGAGTGTTTAAAAGACCGTTTGGTTCATTCATGAAGCGGATGAGTCAGGCAGCAGTGAATGACTTGCTGACGTACTGAGGCAGGATGGAGGATGGAGGAGGGAGGACGGGGTGCAGTGTTTTTCCTCTTGCCTTTTTAAGGATGCAAGCATCCCTTATGTAAGAGCTGCACAGGGTTCATTCATACTGAGGCGCTGCAGCTGATTACATTGTTAGCATGATGCTCAGAAATGCAGTTATCTTGTTACATTTGAGCAGGGTGTGGTTTTCGTGTATGTGTGACAGAGATGCAGGAGATGATGACGCGTTGCCCCTGTTGCTGTTGCTTTGAAACAGATGGTCCAGAATTCTTCAATGAAAGCCACATCAGAGCATCCTCACACTCCCTCGCTGCAGCCCGGGCCGAGCAGGTCCAGCCTCTCTTAATTTGAACCGATAACTTCTCTCACAGCCTGGAGGCTGAGCTCAGCGTCGGTCTGCAAACAATCACCCGGTCACTGTAAGCTGTGCAGCATGTGCGAGCACATCCGTCCACTGCTCAAAGCCACCCCGTCCTGGCTTGTGATCAGTGTATTTACTGTTTAAGTCCTATCATCTCGATGCCATTTGGCCTATTTATAGGATTCTTTCCACCACAGAGGACCTCGAAGGTTAGAGCTGCATGATGGATAGCGTTGCTTCGGCGGTGTTGGATGTATCACGTTCCACTGTAATATCAATAGAGTGGCTGAGGCTCATCAGAGATAAGGCAGCTAATTGCAGTAACAATTACACCTAGTTAATAATAAATACCAAAGAAAGCTCTTTAAGATGTAATCCATTGGCTAAATTGGACAACATTTACATCCTGAAAAAACAGGTGAAACAGATTATTTGTGCAGTTTGACGCTCTGCACTGCTGCAAAACATAAAAATCACTTTACAGCAAGTTGCAACATGGCACAGCAGCCAGCGTCAACATGGTCTATCTCTATGTACATGTGGCTGAAAAGTGCTAAATGCACAAAGGGGTTAGACGTAATGTTTACATTCCTTTTCAATGAATCTGATGTTTATGTTCTTGATCGCTCGATTAGATTTTTTTAAAAACACAAAAGAAAATAGTGACAAAAGTCACGTGGCAGTTCCTCAGAGCCCGAGCTGAAGCTTTAAAGTGCTTCTCTCGTACTGTACTGACCACTTTGAGTGTTACCCACAAAAGCTGAAGCACTTAAGCAAGTGTTTGGGTACCAGTGAGGCTTTGTCTGTGGCTTCTTTCCAGATAAAACAGGAAACAACACATTTTTATCAGACTCTTCCAGTCTCTCTTTCCTTCTGTATCTGATATATTTTGAAGTCTAATGATCCCAACATAAGTAAGTGTCTGTGTAAATATAAGTGCCTGATGTTGTCAGTTCTTTAGTACACCAGATACACTTGGCGGATCTCTATGGTTGTAAGATGAATCAGATGTAAATACACCAATGTATGCATGGACAACAGCTTAGCAGTCATTCATACCTGTGCTGATTATTATGAGTCATTCAGCTGAAGCTGCCTCAAACTATATTCTTTTTACTCGAGCATATTTGAACACGTCTGAGGATTATACAGGCTCATTTGTATGTTGACACAGTGCATCATAACACCTTCGCCCAGCGTGTGCTCACAGTGTTGCTGACTCTAATCTCTCAGTTGCTCACGCGTCTATAATCGGCTGTGATTCATAAACGAGTTTAGATCATGTGTTATTTTGGAAAGTGTGCTTCTGTCTCTGTACCATGGAGAACTGCTTACTCTACACTGCTTAACTGTCCATTATGCGCCACCGAGCCATTAGTTTTGTTTGATGGAACGCCTCCCCCACTCACCAACCCCTCCTCACCCCTCCAGCATTACATGTCGGGCGAGCAGGGGGTCACATTTTTTTATTTTTCTACGGGTATAATGTCAGCAGCTCAGTCATGCTTGGCTGGACAGGCTGTCAGTGAGCTGGGGATGGATGCAGCTCCGTTGGCAGTGTAACACACACACACACACACACACACACACACACACACACACAGACTCATGTCACTCACATGCGGTCTCACTCGTGTGCTAGATTCTATGCCAGGCTCTAGGCGGAGTGCACCCGCAGAACAAGAACATCTCCTTTTAACCTAGATTCATTTGCAGAGCCCATCTTTATATTCAGAGAATTCCTTCCTCAGCTTCCTGTTCCTCCATCCTGTCTGTGTGTTTCTCTCAAGGGCATAGTAACAGCCTCTCCTGGGTTCATTGCCGTGTCCTCAGTTGGGTGTTTGCGTGTGCAGCACATGTCCTGAGAGCCTTTGAGCTCACGTGATCTCCAAAAGTCTTTTTATACCTGCTCCAGGAGCTCATCTGGAAACATTATCTCAGCCCTGGGAAAAAAAAATATGTCCCTCTCCTCTCACTTAGCTTTTAGTGTAAGTAGGCCTGGCTCCCGTTGGAGCTGTCATCCGAGTGCCTTGTCATTCAGCTTGTCATTCAGCGCAGAAGCCTGGCCCGACTGTCAGAAGTGACCTGGTGTTATTGGGACGGATAAAATTTCCTCCGTCCTTAAAGCCAGCTCTCACACAGTGATGCTGACCGTGTCATTTACAGCAGGCGGGGCTTCATATTGGCACACACAGACAAAAATCCAATATCATGATATTAATATGTAACACTGTGTGTGTGTGTATGTATGTATGTGTGTGTGTGTGTGTGTGTGTATATGTGTGTGTATATATATATATATATATATATATGGTATACTGTATGACAGGCAGAATCATATGTGAAATGTGCTCCAGATAAACAAATATGTAAAAGCAGAACCATCAGTGACTCATGCTTTAATGACACAATGCATGATTATCTCAGAGAGTCACAAACAATGACATACTGTAGAATTATATCAGAGTCAGTTAATTTATTCATTTTAATTGTTGATAAGAATAAAATGAATCAGCCGATATTTCAAGCAAAAATGCCAACTCATGGTTTCAGTTCGTCTGATGTGAGCGTCAGCTGCGTCTCTTTGTCTGACATGATGATGAGTCAAACTTTGGGTGAAGTCATGTGAACGCCGTGTCACTGTGAGCACACTGTGATGGACAGTTTTCATTCAATTATCAGACATTTGATACAGTTCATGAAAAATAATCGTTTCCCACTGTCTGGGAGAGTGGAGGGGAAACGTTGTTCTAACAGTTAAACTTCAGGCAAAACGAGCACAGTAACTATTTAAAGAGTGTAATCAAGGGCTGTCTCCTGCTAAGTACATCTCACAAACTGAGACAACAAGGATCCACGGGGCTTACCACCACCTCGACCAATCAAAATCCAGGGGCAAAGCATGACCTGGCAAGCCTGTGCACTGTCCTTGAAGTGACAGCAACAGTCTCATACGTTTGCACGACAGTTGCACACCAAACTGAAAGGTTCAGGGGGGATACATGTACAAAATGAATGTGTCGCATCATCAAACAGTGACAGACCTTTATCTTTGATTGGTCAAGGCGATACTTTAGAGGATCAGTCATCTCAGTCATTAAATCTTTCTTTCCTTTCTGCTCTCTGCTCTCCACAGAAGACCGATTGGGAGGTGGCCATCAAGAGCATTAATAAGAAGAACCTGTCCAAGTCCCAGATCCTTCTTGGCAAGGAAATCAAAATCCTGAAGGTGAGCATGACACTTAATTGCCTCTCACTTATCTCTGCAGTGTACTTAAAGAAGGATCTGACATTGACCTTGTGTGAGTCTGCACCTTTGATAGACATATCAGTGGAAGAGATTCCATCAGCTGCTGTGCTGGAGTCTACTTAATCTTCCTACTAATGCGTCTGTTTTTTTCTGTTTTGTCCTCATTCAGGAGCTGCAGCATGAAAACATTGTGGGACTTTACGATGTCCAGGTGAGTTTCTGCAGCAGATTGATGGAGACTTAATGGGGAATTAAGTAACCAGTACTCAATAGTGTTTCTATATTTATCTCTGTTGAGTGTTGTTTGCTCTGGGGGTCTTTTAGTGGCAGACAGCCAGGCAGGTATGTCTGACCTTGTCTGTTCCACTGTCTATGGAGCAAGTCTTGAAAAACTTGAATCTAATCACATGAATCTACATCCACAAAGCTCTTGCCAAGACGATCAATGTTTCTATTGGCTAGTCCTTAAATTTACTGCTGACTAAGGCTACCCTCTGTCTCTCTTGACACAGCCGGTTGATTCAGGGTCATACTGTTACATTGGTTCAAGTCCAGTTGTCAGGGGTGAGCTGCGTTGCCTCTGCAAATTCAGTCCAAGCACAGATTCTTCTACAGACCTTACAATGCAGAGTTTGAGAGACAGACTGCGTCATAAAACATCAAATGTCACATAAATACCAGTGTTCATTTTTCACTGATGAAAACCTAGAGAAAATGTAAGGGGTCAGCTTTATCTGGTAAACGTGCATTACAACTGCTGTTTGTACGCCCATCAAAAGATACAGAAGCAAACATGAAAATACCAAATATATTGGACATTTAAAAAGTCTTTTTGCTGAAACACTGACTGAGTGATGAATTTGACATCAACAAACAATCAGCTTTCGCTGTAGCTAAACAGCAGCTGAGCACTGATCGACCAGTGCTAGCAGATCATCTTAATCACTTCATTCAGGATGTCTGGACATTCGGAGCTGAGCAGCAGCACGTCTGCTCCGTCTGCGAAATTGTAACATTAGCTAATGTAACGTTATCCCAGTGAAGGAGAGGCTAAGAGCCACCAGCAGGATCAATATAGATAACATCTGATATCTTCTGCTTCACTTGTTTAATTGAAGTGACTTAGCAGCATTATCACCACTAGCTGATTAATACAGAGCACACACCGCTTAATATCCGGAGTCCAGATGGTTAGCAGCAGTAAATCTGTCTGCTTTTCCAGCTCCAGATGAACTTTCAACCTATTTGAAGTCGACTGATCTGAAATATTTCTCTTTAGCTCAGCCTTGGTGAACCCGTTTACTGCAGCGAGACTGAAATGCACAATCCTGTGGACAGAAGTAGTATCTGTGTGTATTCATTTGCAGGCACACAGCTACAGTCATTCAGTCTGAGGCGGATGGTTTGCAGTAGATAAACAGGCTCATGCCATGAACTCTGAACACTGGTATGGAGGCTTCAGAGTCTTTCATAATATTGTACAATGCATCACGCAATACTCATGTCTGCTCATGTGAATTCTGACCCACACTGCTTTGCAATAACTGTTCAGTTGACATGTGTTGACGGCTTCTCTAAACAGGCACCCCTCCAAACTGTCTTTGACTTTGCATGGTTCTTAGTGCACACTGAGACTGCAGATGGCTGGATGTGAAACTGCAATTTCATGTGTTTCTAAGAATAGATTTTACAGCCTGTAACACCCAAACATGTTTCTGGCCACACTGTGAAGCCGTGGAAAGAATGCAGTGTGATTCAGTGGAAAACAGTGCATTGTAGTGAATGTGAAAGGCCTCACTGTCACATTTACAGTACACTGAGGGTCCATGTTAAGATGAGCACAAACGTAGATCAAATCTCCTTTGTCCTCTGGCTGCGAGCTTCAGTCTTATATCACATATTCCCGGCACCGTCAAAAAGGTGTTCTCAAAATAAACACTCACTGCTGGAGGCCGAATGTTAGACTGTATTTTTCAAAGCTTACCGTCTGTGCATCATCACTGGTCCGGGTGTTCATCCCGTTGTAGTGCATTAGTGATGTCAGTTGTACGCACAGAGGAGGGTTGCTCGTTCTTGGCTCATGGTGGGTGGTGTGAGAGACAGAGAGTTTTACACAGTGGTTTGCAGCCTCACAGCTTAAGCAGATGTTTTCTATTTATTGTTTTTCAAATAAAACCAGGACTCTTTGAATAGCTGCAATAAACAATAAATGATTGGATTTACAATTACTTTGTAATTGTTTCTCACTGTATGAACACACAGTAACACAGGCTGTGGTTCTGTCGAGTTTCTTACCTCTTCTAACTGATCTTTATATTTTACCAGCAGATACAGAACAGATGAAGTGTTTGTTAAAATGCCCATAAACCCTCTTTACAAAAGGAGTGATGATGTAGCACTTCCCACACAGTTAATGCTACTTCCTGTGATTGTGTAAGCCTCCTGCAGTACTTCCACCCTTGCACTCCTCCACCCATCTCCTCAGCCCTCCATCAGTACTGCTGATGTAATAACCTCATCCAGAGGCAGGCGGCTGAGGAGCACAGTCATAACTCATCAGGCAGGATGCAGGGGAATATGTAGCTTTTATCAGTGATGCAGCTTAAAGACAAAGACAGTGTGATTCTGATTTTATGATCCGGTTCTTGATTTTATATTATATTCAGCCCAATTAGCTGTTTTTGTTCCTTTAAATTAGTGTGATTGAAAATTAAGTTAATTAGCTTTATAAGAAATATGATAAATAGATTGATGGCACAAGTCATAATGGAAATGTATGAAGTCATGGGGCTGGAAATGGAGTTCATTTTAATCACTTATATCATCCTGACAAAATGGACAGTTTGAAAAAAAAAAAAGCAGTTTTATGGGGTTAAAAATGGAGTTTAGCCTTAAAATCAGGGTTGTATTATTTGTATTATATTTGGTGCTTATTAGCTTAGAGGTTGTTTATTCACCACAGGCATGATGCTTTGAATGCTTTAGGAAGACAATATTTGTTTCACCAAAATAAATCAGGGGACAGATGACCCAAAAAGCAGAAATCAATAGTGGACTCAGTGGAGCCGTTGTATTTGGCTCATTATCCAACCTTACACGGATCAGTGTGGTCCAGACAGACACTCAGATACTGCTGCTGTTTGTTTTGATGCATTCACAGAAGCCCACTTTCTTAATTATGTGGTTTAAGTCTGCGTGTCCGTGTGCTTCCTCTCTTTGTTTCTTGAATTTGTTTGTCTGGTTTCAGTCACCTCTTCTTCTGGGCTGCTCTTTAAAGCTTTCTGCACACTGTTGCACCAGCTGGCTTTTCTTTTTTCTGTCCCCTGCAGTATCGGCCTGTTTGTTCGTAGCCAGTTTACTGGTGTGCATTTCCTCTCTTGGTGACTATCAATAGAGTCTGATGTGTTGCAGCACTTTGGTAACCAAGACCAACGGACAGCTGCTTTTTCTCTACCTCTTTTCAATAGTTTCCATTTCTTGTTTATTTGGTATATTTGGTTCACTTTTTCCACTTGTGTCCCCACGTTGCCATTAATCATCACTTCTCCTCTTATCCCCAGTTGGTTTCTTTCCAGCCTCATCAGTTGTTGTTGTTAGAACCACGTGCTATGTGACTGAGTTTAGCCAGCAGAGCAGGAAATGTAACCTGAGCTGGTTTGTGCAACTGTCTAACCTCTATCTTTCCTGTCTCTTTTTTTAGTCCTTTTAAAGACATTTCTTTAAATGGCTGTCATTAAATCATTTCCAATGTTTGGACAGACATTAAACTATCCCAATTAAACTATTGATGCAGTGATGAAAGGGTGTGTATGTTAAGATGTGTTCAGTTTAAAAGAGTAGAACACCTGAAACCAGATTTACCAGACGTTTGTTGATGTTGGATACAGGTTACTGGTTTGATGTCTGATAATAATGACCCATAAACTCAGCAGGTAGGTCTTCTGCAGGTAGTTACTGATATCCCTGCTGACAGTTGATGGCTGTTGGGAAAGAGCAAGTCTTTGAGTCAATAGGAGCTTCACAAAGGGCGATGAGAGTGTGAGAGTGTTTGACTTGTCGATAGGCACACAGCTGGAGTCAAGGCCAAGGAAATGGAGTTCAAGCTAATTCTAAGATCATGTGTATTTAAGTCCATCGCTTTGGTCCGGACTGAAACATCTCAATAACTAGATAAATTGCCAGACATGGTTCCCAGAAGATGAATCCTACTTTGACCATTCCACTAGCTCCACCATCAGATAGTTTTCTAAGGACTGAATTTTCACGGTACCATTAATACAATAAAAGAATCTTGTGAAACTGACGTGTGTTCAAAGGCAATATGAAAATATAACACAGACAATCTAAGGACACTCTGTACAGATTGTAAAGCCCTCCGAGGCAAAAGTACTTTGTGACTTTTGGGCTATACAAATTTGATTTGATTTGATAATGCTTTTCCTGACAGCAGTTAGATTTGGTCATGGAACCGCTTTTCACTTCTAGTGTACTGTAATTTTGAACCTTTAGTCCTAAATGATAATCCGGACAATGGTTTTCTCACACCACAGCTGACTGTGTTTCTATCCACACCGCTCTTGCTACTTAGACTAGCCTGCATTGTATCGTCCCGAACGCTGAATAAACACTAAGTAGAACTGCTTGTGTTCTCTTGTATGTTTGATTTAGTTTCACAATGGAGGTGTTCATTCCCTCACACATCACAATGTGACATAATCCTACCTCAGCACTTCTTGTGTTCTTTGCTGAATGCACGAAAGAAAACAATCGCAGTTCTTTCTCAGGATCTTTCTAGCCCTGCAGACTTAAAACAGTAATAAAAGTTATGCATACACTGTAATTGCACTAGTTGTCTGACCAGTAGATAAAAGGTTTTCATATTTAAATGTTTCATTACATACATACACTTGTGTGAATGCAGCTTGCTGGTTGTGTGTGAGCGGGTAAAGAAGTACCTGCCTGCTTCTTAGAATAGATGTGCATTGACAAAAGGCTGCAGAGCTGGATGTGGGAGTATGTGCACCCATGACAGATTGCAGGTCCTTATTCCCACTGTAGTTTGGAGGAGCTCTGTTGTGTGCTGCCTTTAATGACAGTCTTAAGCACACAGCTGAGCGGTCCCCCCCATCCTCCTTCACGGAGCTGCTAATGTTAAGCAAGCTGCAGCAGCGTGTGGTAGACTGCTCTAATTATAAGGTGTCCTGTGTCCGGGCCCTGTGGCTGCCTCTCTCTCCTGTCTCTGTCACTCATGCTGCACACTGCAGCTTTGTTGTTTGGATTTTTTGTAAAGTGGAAATGGAGGTAACAGGAGGTGTGTTTGCTTTTTATTAACCATACATTCATATGTGGTGGCAATGTCTGGAGCTTTCAGCTGAATCATATGAATTTCTCATTGGATGGAGTGTGCATATCAGTGTCACGTAGATCTAGTTTTATTAGTTGGCATTAGCTTTTTAGCTTTTTCCAGATCTTTCAAGCACATCTCATGGTCGTCCTCTGCAAATTAGAGTAGTCTCCAATTCAGTAAACTCTGTCCTATTGTGGAAGACCATGAAATGCATTTGAAAGCTCCAAAAACTAACTGAACTCTTTTGTTCACAAACAACAAACTAAACATTATAGTTATTTAATATATTCTACATTACTGGCACATTGTAGGTGATATAGTACCCTAAATGGTTTTGCACAAGCATCAACTTTGCTTATTCACTCTGTTATTAATCTCTCATAACCAGGCCTTTGTCGTCAGCACTGGGAAACATGTGCACGTGGGGAGGCGGGCCCTGCCATTTAAATGGCTAGACCCCAACAAAAGAGACGGTAACAACTGCTAGCTTGACTATTATATGGTTACCAACCAGGTGACCAGGACTTACTGTTCCTGGTGTGCAGGTTGCCAGCTTAGAGATCGTTGTGGTTGTTGTTTCCTGTAGCGACAGGGATTTTGCAACTGGTAACACATACTCAGGCCTGTACCAGCAGCCTACTTCCTGGTAGGCAGACTGATCTGTAGTGTAAAATCTGAAGACATTGGTGAGGATAAAAGTTAGTCATTGTAAATGGAGGAAGAGCGGGGTGGAGGTTTGTTTATGAAATGTTTTGCCCGTCTTCACAAGGGCTGATGTTTGTTCTGTTGTTCTGAGGAACATTATGTTCTAGCCTGGAGAGGGGCCCCCAGTCTCTGTGTGTGTGTGTGTGTGTGTGTGTGTGTGTGTGTGTGTGTGTGTGTGTGTGTGTGTGTGTGTGTCCTAATTACACAAGGTATTGAGGACTGACATGAAGGGCGCTGAAAAGAAAAAAGCAGCAGTACATGTTCTTGGATACTTACAGGGGGGTTTTGGAGCTCTGTGAGTTTTCCTAGAAAACCTACAGCATGAACCTTCCTGGCGCTTGTTCACATTCCTTTACGGAACTTTGCTTTCCAGACATTTAATTGGCTGGGGAAGAAGGAGAAAAAAACAGTTACTGCTCACTAAGGCACACACACACACACACACACACACACACACACACACACACACACACACACACACACACACACAGGGTCATCTGCTATGAACATGCTTAGTGTGTAACATGTTTGATCAGCAGTGTGCAAACACTCACATGATCTCCAGCACATGTGTGTCATGTCCCTGTTGCATAACAGATGTTTCCTGAGAACTGTAATATAAGCCTGGGCCTTAGACAGTATCTGAATATAAAACTACAGAGAGAAAGAGGAGGCTGCTCTTCTTCTTCTGTATCACAGCACAGATCAGAGCATTGTTGTGTTCATGTTGCATCTTACCAAGCACAGTGGAGAGATATTAAATTGGTTTCTGACGTTTACATACAGACTGTACTATTGCCGATAATAATATGTATGCAAACATATGGGCAAATGGGTAAAATTGGTTCCAAAGGTGTGAAGAGCACAGATTAAAATTTGGTGAGTTGGTGTGCGCATGATTCAGATATGACACAAAAGAAGAAAGATGAAAGATTAAAACTTTAAACTTGGTTTAAAAACATCTGTATGTGGCATTCTGCAGAGATTAAAGATTACAATGACATGTTTTTAAACTTTAAGAGACATTTTCATTAGAAAAGTCAGTTTTCTCTGGATGTGTCCAATTAAGAAATTATTCAAAATATTTAAAAATCAGACCAGAGAAACCAGTAAACTGTTATCTAACTTTTTATAGATGCTCTTTAACCAGATATTAAAAGAGGGGGTCATCATCATCAGAGGGCACACTGTGATAATAATTCTCAGTGCTGGAGGTGTTGTGGCTGTGAACTGGGAACCACTCAATGATTTTTGAGAATGCCAAAACATAAAGACAAATACATATAAACTGCAAGGCAGTGCAGACCATTTTCAACACACATGTCAAAATGATGTATCTAGGTTATATCTCCCTAGAAGCAAAAGATATCTCCAAATATTTCATGTGCTGGCAGCAGGGGAAACGTCTCTGAGAACCAAATGGATGATGTACAGTATGTTGGACCTACTATAGATAATAGGATAGATGATGGGAAAGTGTTATTCCCTCTTTAAATTTTAAGATGGACATCTTCATATAACAGTGGTGTCAAACCTCCGAGACCAATTTAGTTAAGATATTAAGTTGTGGATGTCATAATGCATTATTACATGAACATGTCTGCATTCCACTGTCTTGGCACTTTAGTTAGTGCTGATTCTCATTACATGGCCTGACTTTTGGTAGTTTTGCACTTCTTTGAGATGTCCTGTTCCCTTCCATGCATGACTAAATCAGCACAGTGTGTGTCCCGTACATGGTCATACACAGTTTATCTGTGTAATAACATATTGTACACCTGCAGTATAATAAGAAATCCTCCCGTTTGTACATAACAAACATCCCTGACCTTTTGTCCTCACACATGATTATTGTTTTCCTGCTGCTGTCGCTGACACAGATGACACAGTCATCTGTCACTGTGTGCTGCTGTTATGTCAAAGCACACTCTTTACTCCCCAATGTTACCAGTTTACCCAGAATTCCCGGATTACACATGCTACTCATGTGACAAAAGCACGCAAGCTCTCCACAAACGCTTAACACCCCCCCTCCTCAATACACACACACACACTAACTCTTCACCCTCTCCAGTCTGACCATATCCCATCCCCCATATTGTTACATAACTACGCAATCCTGGAGTTGAAGTGTGACGCGATAACAGAAGGACTAACTAGACACTAACAGTGTTAACTTGACTCACATTGACTCCTGGCAGTCTGGGGTGTTTTGGTTTTTGTGTGTCTACTTTTCAGCCCCTGTGTATTGTGTTGTCAGTTTTCATATCTGCAGATAGTAAAATCCTGCCTGATTTGGTTGCTTGCAAAACAGTTTCTAAACCGTGTGACAAGGTTATGATGACAGAGGGGCTATTTATATCATAGTTTGTTGGGAATATTTTGTGCTGGAATGGAACGTTTTGAAGTCCAGCCCTTGTCTGGCAGCTCGCCATCAGCGTCCGAAGTCCACTGATTTTTTATTTTATTTTTTTATTTCAGATGCAGCCAACAGTACCTTCTAGAAAACATTTGCTCCTGTAAACCGTTCGAGCGGTTGTCACATTTATGACTGTTGAGCTGCCACTTCCTCCAAGTCCTCACAAACAAAGGCAGCCCTATGCGTCGCTGTCACCACCTGCCTCTTGAAATTCATCTCACTTCTCAGTAATTAGGCAACAAACCAAACCGAGGCAACTGCAGCTGCCGCAGACGGCAACATTTGAAAGTGCAAAAACACACGGTGAATAAAATAAATGTTCTCTAGGCAGCAGCTCTTCTCAGAAGTACTCAGACTGTTTCCTCTGACGTGTGGTACTGGACACTGGAGTTTGTGATTGTGTAAGCATGTTCTTCACTAATGATAGCCTGTCGTCACTCGCTTCTACGTCTGTGTGTTTTGTGATGACCCAGTGATGTATCTGTTAGCCCCATGCTGCCTCTACACCCTCAACACTCCCATCCCCCCTCTTCTCCAGTTTGCACTGCAGAATACATCCTCATTATGTAATCCCCCTAGCCCCCCAACACACACTCGTATTCTCACACACAAATACAGTCAGAATGCATGCTGGTCACCCATCCCCCACCACCACCTGCCCCAGCTGTAAAAAAAAAAAAAAAAAAAAAAAAAACACTGTAGGATTGGAAAAGACTGAGCTACTTACCATCCAAAGAAACAAGCCCATTAGCCTGAGGTCACACTTCAGCTGACTTGCATGCTGTTGTAGCCAGCGCTTACACCACAGTCACCTGGTTTGTTTACATGTTGAATGATCTGTGAGAAATATACTGGATTTCTTGTTTGTTATTGTGCTGCTAGCTAGAAATGCTAATGGGTGCAGAGGTCGATGCCGGTCTCGTCTCGCTCTGATTCATTCCATTCATTCCATGTATAAGCAGATTACTCAGCAAACAAATATGCATTCTTCCTATGCTGTTAATATATTCAATATGCTCATTTTGATGCAGTTCAGTCAGCTATAAGCAAGGTTACAATATTTTATATAACTGCCAAAAATAAGACTGTTTGTTATTTTGTTGCATCCTCGTAAGATAAAAATTCTGTACTGCTTCCCAGAGAATTATTTATTTATTATTTATTATTAGTTATTGTCTTGATTCAATGATGAATATAGTTTTTTGTTATTCAGAATCTTCATATTCTTTGTTTTGTTTGCCACTTATGTCCAAACTAATATTTAGTTTAGAACATGAGAAGATTGGCATCTTTGAAAAATGACTCGAACATAGAAACACATTTTCTGTTAACTGACAAATCGACTTCATGTTTGGGTCCCGAAGTACATCACAGTACATTACATTAATTTAGCAGAAGCTTTTCCAACAATTCAACCAATAAGACTAAAGTACTGTAGATACCTGGCTCGTTTGCACAGCACAATCTTTTTTAAGCACCTTGGAACCATTTTAGGGTTTTAACCAGAGGGAATAAGGCCTAACTGAGTTTGTACAAATATCTTTATGTATTTTTAGGTAATATGTATTTGACTATTGTTTAAATGGGTTTTTTATGATGTAACTGACGATAAAAACAAAGTTCTGACTTCCTGACTCTAAAAAGACTATGTTTAATAACAGAAATGTGTTAAAGAACTTTTCCTGTAAAGTTAATGTGTGGTAACAGGCACCTGGTATCAGGTTCACCATTTTGGTACAGACCTTTCTTATATCTCATTTCTTGGAAATTGTAATTGCGTAAACATAGTAACATCAGTGTTTACGTATTGTGAAACACATTTTCTCAAAAGCCACACACATGAGGTTTACTCTGAAAATTGATTTTCAGCTCAATGTACTGCTTTTAGGTGACTCCCTCTTAATCCGCATGGCACTAGAACAAGCTCCATCATGCTCCTTTTGCCAGTGTGTTCGATGTCTATACCATGCTTATTGTTGACTGTGGGTCAGCCACATGCTGGTAAAATATGCAAGTGGCTTTTAGATTTGTGTCAGACAGCAAAAAAACAATGGTAATCTATTGAGAGGCTGGTCAAATCTGAACATTGACTAGTTGTTTATGACTTGAACTGTTACAGGTGTAATAAGCATGAGTGGAATGTTCATGACAAAAATACATGCTCAGAGATAGCATGCTGCTCAAAAATAGCTAGTGCTGGTATTCTGTACTTTGAATCTTTTCCAGCGGCTGTTTTCTTGTGTGTCCGTGTGGTTGAGCCTGACAGCTGCTTCAGGATAAATGACTGCTGTAACTGATTCTGTGTCTCTTCTCTTCCAGGAAACACCCAACTCTGTTTTCCTGGTCATGGAGGTAAGTATAGAAACGTGACTGTCTGGTTATTTCATGAGTCAGAACTTGCATCCTCTTCTCATGTTTCCATGTGTGTTTTCAGTGTAACTGGTTACTTTGTACTTGGAAGTACTTGGTTAGTTTAACACTTGTCTTTAGTAAAAGTAACTGATCACATAAATGATCATGAATGTGCCATGAAAATAACTCTAAGCACTCATTCCAGAGTAATGGTTTAGCCCCACACCCACACACTGTCAGCTTGTGTCCTTCCCCTTTGGCAGGCTCCTCTGCTGTTGTTCCTCCTCCCTGTCAATCTTCTCTCATGTCTTTTTCCTCTCATGTTTTCTTTCACACCGAGTTTCCTCTCTTAGCTTGCTGACAGCCTCGCCCTCTGCAGCCTCCCCTACTTTCTCTGCTCATTGTGCAACACTGAGCAGGCTGCAGGGTACAAAACAAGCCATGACTTCACCTCAAGTTACTCACTGGAAATACGCCCCTTGGTTTTCTAGGAATCGTGTTCCCTTAAAGCCTGCTGAAAATCTTGTTTTGGTCTGTGTGTAGGCAGCTCTACAACTCCATGAATAAACCTTTAGAATCTTGTTTATTTGCAACTGTCATATGACTACATTACATTCATTTGATCTACGTTACACACTTATTTTCCATTAGACACGTCAAAGATCAAGCCAGGTTATGTTCAGATGAATGGCTTTTCATGGTTATATTTCTAGTTTTCAGCTATGAAACCGTCTGCAAAGGTCTTACTCTTGCAGCACTTTGCAATGTGAATCTCAGTCTGATTAAATCAATGCTAATGCGTCACGTTTTGCTTAGCAGGTCAAAGCTTGTCTTACTCAAACATTGGTGGAAGTATCAGATGGAAGTGTTATAAAGAGATGAGCACTGAGCACTGAGCCAGGTGTAATCCAAATGAAAAGAATAGCGTGCCCTTTGAACACTGTCTGGAGGGTAAAAAAAACACTGATCAGTTCATGGAACAGTGTTTGAAGAGAATGAAGATGTTTGTGTTGGAACATGCAGTGTAGCGTTCCTCCAGCATACAATAGCAAACATAGTTTGAATTGGGCTCAGTTTAACTGTTACCTAGCCAGCTGTTGACCCTCTCTGTGATTTGACACCGTCTGTAACGTCAGCCAAAGCTGAAAGTAAATTTTGCTTTATCAGATGTAAGCAACTTGTTTTTTCTTTTCCTGCGGAGGAATGTGTTTTCAGAGGTCACCGATATATAGAGGGTGGGAAATTAAAGAAAATAAATATGAATGTACACGAATTTAGATTCCTCATCACAGGAAACAAGGGCTCGCAGAATTATGTGATGAATTTGAAAATGACGTGAAGTGGAGCGGGGCTTCATGTCTGCTATCAACCTATCATTTGCATTTGCTCATCGGTCCTATCACATACACCAGCATTAAAACAGGAAGGAAGTGGCAAAACAGCAAAGCCTGCCTCTTGGTTGATTTTATTGGCTGCCTGGGTCAACTAGACCTGGACGAGCAGTGCGACATCGCACCTTGGGCTAAAAAGCTTAAGATATTTTAACTTTTAAAAAGCTCTAGAAAAATCCAACGCATTGCACTGAAGAGGAAAACAATGGTGTTGTTGGTGACACGTTTCTAGTGACACATCTTGGTGGAATCACCTACTTAGACAACACTGTCCACCATCATCATCAAAACATCAAATAAGAGGTGGGCAATCTAAACTAGGTTATCCAAAGTCTGCTTTTCAGATAATCACAGTATTTAATGTCTGCTTACTTCTGTTTCCAAACTTCCAAACATCAACCTACATGGACAGACTAATCGACTGATGCAGCAAGGGTCAATTTAGATGGTGGATTGTGATCAGAGATTTGGAGAGTATGTGCCAAGAAGCACTGAAGCTTTTCCTTTAATACGTCACCCATGTGTACATGAAATTCACCTCAGAAGTACAGACCAAGCAAGCAGCGTTACACTGAGTAGAGGTGGACGATAACATCTTTGCTTGTCCAATCAGCACTTTACTTTCTTTTAACAGAGCACACCAACCTCGCAAGACCAAGACCAAAATGTGTTTTTTAGCTTGACCTGAAGTAAATTATTGCTGATCGTGATTCTTTGTCTCCCCACACACAGTACTGTAATGGAGGTGATCTCGCCGACTATCTGCAAGGTAAGCATCGCACTATTCTGTCTCGTTCTCACACACACACACACACACACACACACACACACACACACACACACACACACACACACACAGATTGTTCATCAAAACAAAGTTACTAATGCCGCAGGGGAGGAAGAGCCATGTGACTGCAGCTATTATGAGTGTAGGTGTGGGAATGTGTGCGTGTGATTGTGCATTTATTATCCACGTGTGATGAATGGTCTCTGGAATAATGCAGGTCTGTATCATGTGGCGCTGTTAAAGAGCGTGTGTGTGTCTATAAGTGAGTGTTTGTGTGTCTTCATGTTTTCTATGCGGGTGATGTGTGTGCGTGGGAATCACTACAGCCATGTACAAAGGGTTCCTTCTTTAGTTCAGAGCCAGTCAGCATTGTTTATGCCATTGTGACAGTTTATAACAAAGGTCAGCATTTGCTCATGGAGCACCAAGTCAGCTGGAGCTGAAATGATACAAAATGGACTGTGATGTTTGGAAGGTCCAAATGTGTACATACTAGTGTCCCTCCCCAAAGTTACAGTCCTCTTGGTCTGAGATGTAGCTTGCTAACACTAAAGCCGAAAACAAGGACGGTCTCATTACTTTACAGAATCACCCACTTGTTTAGCATTACCACTGGGCGTAGTCATCTATATGTTGTCAGTGACATGTCTGAAGTTGCAAGTGAGAAAAGCAGAATGTCAAGTTTCATATTTATGTTTCTGTACCATCGATAACAGACAGGATCCCTCTTCACAAGCAATCCCTTACACAAAACACTGATGGCACATACTGCAAAGAAAGTTAGGACTTAAATACTTACGTACATCTAGGCAACACATTACTGTTGTTATTAATAAATACTTATTGCACTTATATATGTGTGTGTGTGTGTGTGTGTGTGTGTGTGTGTGTGTGTTGTAGTTGCTCTGAATAGTTTCACAGTTAAAACGAGGTCTCCTCCTGGAATCTCTTGGCAGCTTGCCAATACATGTTTCAGATAAGCACAGGTGTTTGCGCCTCTGTTCCATAAAAACACTGATTGTGTGGTTGGAACAGCTCCCTTATCACTGTACTTTTGCATAATGTACCTGCCCTACTTGCCCAGATCGCCCACAGCGACAGGGTGCCTCAGGAGCCTCTGACTGGTTGTTGTGAAATGGATCCTGAGGGGTCATAGTGGTTTAGTGTTCAGAAGGTCACAGTGTCCTCTTGCAGACTGTCTGTCCTTCTTGATCTCTTCTCCTGTGATTATCTGAGATTATGTAAAAGGACGCCACTAGTCAATGATTCTACGACTTACAAAACTTTTCCATGTTAGAAGTTGGTCCACTGCGGTGAGCAGAAACTAACCCCACAAATCCGAGATTAATGTTGATAAACGTACTGGTTTGATCTAAGCCTGCACTGTAATCACAGTGACTAAAGAATAAACGGGGGAGATGAATCCTCTTAGTCTCACATCAGATTATTACTTCCACCGGGGAAAAGGACCACCACTGCCTCAATTTACTCTATTTACCATAAGATTATTACTGTAATATGATAATTATTAGATTTAATCAGGTTAGGCTGATTGTGTGTGTGTGTGTGTGTGTGTGTGTGTGTGTGTGTGTGTGTGTGTGTGTGTGTGTGTGTGTGTGTGTGTGTGTTTGTTGGCATTCAGTTTTCCTTACTGTTTCCATCAAACTTTTCCGATGTGATACTAGTATGCATCAAAATACGTTGACAACTAAATAGTGTAATGGCGTGAAACCGTTTGCTGAACTGTTTAAGGACATGACATGCTCATTTACATCCTTGTGTTTGCATGCATGTGAAAAACGAAACAGAAACACTATGAGAATATCTTTAAGGAGGCAGGTCTGCGCACGGACAAACGCCACCATTTTTATTTCAAACCTTGGTAACAATCAAATGTTTTCTAATTTCTTCTTTAGCTAAGGGGACGCTGAGAGAAGACACGCTGAGAGTTTTCCTCCAGCAGATCGCTGCTGCCATGCGCATCCTCAACAGCAAAGGAATCATCCACCGTGACCTGAAACCCCAGAACATCCTGCTGTCGTACGTGGGTCGCAAGAAGTCCAACATCAGCGGCATCCGCATCAAAATAGGTGACAGAATTGGAGAGTCCTTCATCAGCCTCTTATTCATGTTGAAAGGAATTCTTTCTGAAACTTTTGTGCAAATGTAATGCTAGCACATGATTTTCATATACTGTATCTTATATATCTAGTGTCTTGTAGTGACCCATTTGCAGGGTATTTACCACTTGTCACTGTCTGTGTCTACTGCCTTGACTATCAAACAAATAGCTATGATGCTGTGTAACTAGGGATGTAACGATGCATCGTGACACGATTTTAAAAATCGGTACAAATGCGTGACTACTCGCATCGGTTGACAGAAAAAATGAATCGCGATTCTTGGCGAATGGGAACCCGCACAGCGCGTGCTCTCACTGGTCAAATAGGCTTCCCGCCACGTTGCGTGAGCGTGGCGTATTTGGTCCGTCCTGCACGCGACTTCAAACCCACCCCGCCAGACTGTGTTTACTTTTAGATTGGACATTTGGACATTTTCCCGGTGTATGTTCGATGTATGTTCTAAACATGCTTCTACATGTGCAAATATGCTACGTAGTGAATTAGTTTCGCTTCTGTCTGTTTTTACGACCGGCAGTTTGCACGGGGTATTTTATTTTGAAAATCCTCCGGATTCTCTTTGCTTTTTCTGTGTCTGGCTTCCGCCCGCTCGAGGTGCTCTGTGGATATTGACGCGTGCTGCTCGCAAGTTTTAATGTTTTTATTTTATTGTTATGTACAATAAATGGGTCATATTAGACCCTGAATAGTATGTAAGGGTTAATGAGTAATGAAATGTTAGGATAATTTTT
Organism: Larimichthys crocea; assembly: GCF_000972845.2. NCBI lineage: Eukaryota > Metazoa > Chordata > Actinopteri > Sciaenidae > Larimichthys > Larimichthys crocea. Next base: position 645,132 of record NC_040017.1, on the reverse strand, counting down.
GTATGTACTAAAGTTCCCAACTTCATTGTAAGATTAATTTAAAGCTTTAGTTAATAAAATGATCAATTTAATTCAGTTGCTCTCATAATCTGTTTTTTTTTTTTTTTTTGCACGGAAAAAAATGTGGCTAGTGGAAATTCTGATTGGCTGGTAAGAAACTTACCAGCCACATCAAAAAAGTTAAAATTTAGAAATCTTGTTAAAATCAAATTTAGAGCCCTGTTTACACCACCTCGTGAGCGAAAACTGCACATCACACCAGTTAACAGCAGTTTACTGTGAGATTGTTTCTAAAGAAAGCAGATATTTGTCATGTTTTGTTGTTTAAGAGGTAAGTTGCACTTTTTATAAGAGAACACAAACTGTTTGTTTCTGTAAAGAAAGATTTTTTTCCTACAAATAAAAAGATAATTTTATTTGGTCATAATTTGTCTGTAGCTCATTTTGATTTTAAAAAATCGTATCGTGAACAAAAAATCATGACTCGAATCGAGTCGTGAATTGAGTGTATCGTTACATCCCTATGTATAACTGTTATGATGAATTCATTTCTACGCTCACACCATTTCCATCACTGCCTTAGCTCCTAGTGCAACACTGTTCTGCATGTGTTAGTGCTGGCACTGTTTGTCTCCCAGGCATCCTCCAGAGTTTAAAAATAGTGGTTTGTGTCACTAGTAATAATAACACGTGCATACTGACTGGTTTGTTTCACACTTCTGTCCTGCAGCTGACTTTGGCTTCGCACGATACCTCCAGAGCAACATGATGGCGGCCACACTCTGTGGATCACCCATGTACATGGTTAGTGTGTTTTACTACTTACTGTTCTACCATTACAGCTGAGGTCAGAAACTTTAAACCGACCCATCAGCGTTCTCAGTACTATGTTGCATAACACTCCCTGCTCTGGAGCTTTACTTTGTGACCTTTCCTCCCTCAGGCCCCAGAGGTCATCATGTCCCAGAACTATGATGCCAAGGCCGACCTGTGGAGCATAGGGACAGTCATCTACCAGTGTCTGGTCGGCAAGCCACCGTTCCAGGTTAATACTGCACACAATAAACCACAATAAACCTAACAAGTATGTTTGTAGATGTGTGTTCATCTCTGCGTCTCATTTCTATATATTAATATTTGCAGGCCAATAGCCCCCAAGACCTGAGGATGTTCTATGAGAAGAACAAGAATCTCCAACCGATGTAAGCCACAGAACCTCCTGTCTGTTGTTTTAAGGCTCATTTTACAGTGTGTGATCTAAGCAGATGAAAATTGTTAGAGAAACTGTGCTAAAATCTCAAACAGATGGATTCTGTCAGTTTTTCACAGTCTCCAGGCACCCCATGCGTAACATGGTATTAATGTTTTCATGCTCTTGTTCTTCTTGTTACCCAGCATCCCAAGGGAGACTTCTCCACAACTTAGCGACCTTTTGCTTGGGCTGCTGCAGAGGAATCAGAAAGACAGGATGGACTTTGGTGAGTGGTGACAACATGTCTTTAAACATTAAACAGTTCATGTATTTGGTTTGACATACTCTGATCTTTTCTGTCCCTCTAACCCCCACAGATGCATTTTTTAGCCATCCCTTCCTGGAGCCATCTTCCACCATTAAAAAATGTAAGCACAAAGGTCACATTCCCACGCTGGAACACTTACTGTACTATGCTTTCACATCATCCAGCTTGAAAAGCATGATTAATCGTGTATTTATTTGCCCTCAGCATGTCCAGTGCCAGTCCCCAGCACCTCCAATGCAGTGACGGACAGTTCCTGTGGCAGCTCCCCATGCATCCGCTACAACTCCCCTCCTGTGAGTTTGATATTACTTTATAAATCCTCATTCAGAGGAGATTATACTTCCATTGTAACAAGGGTAATAAAATATTAACCATGCGTCCCTGGTGTGCTCCTATTGTGCCTTTTCCAGCACAAACGGAGCCTGAAAAATTAAACATCGTTTCTAAAAAGGAAAAATAAACAGACCACTCATAAAAATGTATATATTTAATTTTCTAAGCCTTTTTGACTGATGTTCTACTATTGTAAATACTCCTAGTTTTAGTTGATACTAATAAGTCCACTGTTAGTTTTAATGATGTCTTTGCACAGTGGTACATCTCATCTCACATCAGCAGTGGGAAAGTGAGGCTAGTCAGTTTCCCAGGATGTCAGTGTTCTCTGTAACGACACGATTACATTAGTTTGACAGTCAGCACTGCCCTGCCTGGAAGCCTTAATTGCATCATTTAGGAGGCACACTACAACTTAATCCTCCCTTTTTCCTCTCCCTCCTCTCCGTCTGTGAACACAGTCTCTCCCGGACATGCAGACACTGGCAGAAGACGGTCTGTCGTCCCCTCCGCTCGGCCCGCCCAACTTCCTGCAGCTGTCCAAAGAGTCTGCGGGAAGCACCAGCAGTAAGAACTCATCCTGCGACACGGATGACTTTGTTCTGGTGCCTCACATCTCTACTGACAGCTGTAAGTGC